>NW_007733432.1:66510-95827 GCF_000696425.1 Galeopterus variegatus | reverse complement strand
TGGTGCTGACAACACCAAGCCAAGGGTTAAGATCCCCTTACCGGTCATCTTTTTAAAAAAAAAAAAAAAAATTAGGGCTTTTAAAGGAGCTCCAAGCACTGGAGACAGCACCTGCAAAAGTGTGTGAATGTACTTGTAAGGTAAGTGAAGTGTGAGACAGCAGCATTTACAAAGAACAGTTCAGGTGGGTGGAGCTTAGGGACCCTGTGGGAAGTATCATAGGACAGAAGTACAGCACTGCCTGTATATTGTATAAGTGCCTTGCTATCCACCAAAATCCATCCTCTCTTTTAAGGGAAATGGGATTGCAGCCAACCATATGGCTGGGCTACATTTCCCAGCCTCCCTTGCTGTTAGGTGGAGACATATGGCTAAGTTATCACCAATGGAAGGTGAGCAGAAGTGGTGTGTGTGACTTCTGAGCCAAGCTTTTTAGGAGAGTGGGTGTGCCTGCCTCATGCTCTCTATCCCTTTTTAAAACTGGATAGAGACAATATCGAGACCCTAAGGAGATGGTGGAGCCATAAAATGAAAGGAGCTCAGGTTCCTGAGTGACTTTGTGGAGCAGAGCCACCCTGCAAACCTGAAGAATTGGCCAAGATTGTTACATGAGTGACAAATAAACTTCTAATGTGTTAAACCATGGAAAATTTTGAGTCATTTTTATTGTTTCGGTATAACCTGATTATGGTGCATTTGTGAAAACTTTATAAAATATACACATATACATATATATATATAGAGAGAGAGAGAGAGAAAAGAAAATGTGGTAAAATATACCAAAATGTCAATAATGGTGGTTATCTGTGGGTGGGTGGTGGAATTATGAGTGGATTTAATTCTTTTTGCACTTTTCTGCCTCTTCCAAATTTGCTACAATGAGCATGTGTTATTTTATGGTCATGACAAGCATAAATTCTCTAAATTCAGGTAGTTACAGAGATAAGAAAGAACCTCATTACTGAGAGGCAGGTAGAAAGTCTATTCAAGTAGTAGATTTAAGGGTAAAAAAGTGCAGAGGAAAATGCAAAAGAACAATTCAACTCCACATTCATTGAGGACCTAGTCATGTAAAGAGAAAGGGGAGGGACTCAACAGTGAAAAGCCCCCCTTCATGCCCAGCCCGGACTCTTACGCTCTAGCCCCTCAGCCAGAACCTTTCTCTGCCTCATGACACGCCCTGTTGCTGTTGGGTTGGGGGAGGGAGGTTCTGATTAAGTTTCTTTTTGTACGTCCCTTTGCATAGTTTAGGGAGGCTGAGGATGTACACAAAGCTAACAGAGAGAGGTCTAGGGACCAGAAGATGGAGACAGGAGAGGCAGGTGTTAGAAAGCAGGCACTGGTGGGATACAGCTGCTGCCCACACTTTCTGTTGCTCCCACTTCCTTCCTGAAAGGTCCTGATTGTCTTTCTCGTCCTCTGCCCATCTTCTTGGTTCCTTGGGAATCCCTCCTGAGGCCTCTTTTCTTTTCATACCATCCCACGGTCTGAAGCAGCCTCCTCTTCTCCACCATCTTCCCAGGTTCACCCTCCAGCTAAGCTCGAAATCCAAATCCTAGAGGCATCGCAATGGGATTCCACCCCATCCCACTCCTCCCACTGACCCTATGTCACCATCATCCATCTCATTTTGTCCAACCCCAAAGAAACCTGATTATAATCCTCATTCCTCATCCCTCCAACTGATAACTGAGGTCTCTTCATCATACCTCCTTTATATCTTTTGAAAGCATCTAGTTCCCTCATCCGTCTATTGAGGCCACCATATCTCTTGTATGAACTTCTATAACAGTCCCCTAATCCATGTCCAGACCCTCAAGACCCTCCATTTTCCACACAGCCCCAAGAATGAATGTTTNACGGTCTGAAGCAGCCTCCTCTTCTCCACCATCTTCCCAGGTTCACCCTCCAGCTAAGCTCAAAATCCAAATCCTAGAGGCATCGCAATGGGATCCCACCCCATCCCACTCCTCCCACTGACCCTATGTCACCATCATCCATCTCATTTTGTCCAACCCCAAAGAAACCTGATTATTATCCTCATTCCTCATCCCTCCAACTGATAACTGAGGTCTCTTCATCATACCTCCTTTATATCTTTTGAAAGCATCTAGTTCCCTCATCCCTCTATTGAGGCCACCATATCTCTTGTATGAACTTCTATAACAGTCCCTTAATCCATGTCCAGACCCTCAAGACCCTCCATTTTCCACACAGCCCCAAGAATGAATGTTTCTCTCACTTAAAAAATTATGAAATATTTCTTATATACAGAAAAGAACATTGGGAATAAATAATACAATAAACATCTGTTTACCTACTGACAGAGGTTGGGTGTGTTGTCCCGCCAAGACTCATGTGGAGATCTGATCCCCAATGTGGCAGTGCTGGGAGCTGTTTGAGTCATGGGGGTGGATCCCTCATGAATGGATTAATGCTCTCCCTAGGGGAGGGGGGCCTGAGTGAGATCTTGCTCTATTAGTTCCCATGAGAGCTGGTTGTGTAAAAGACCCTGGCACCTCCTCTCTCTCTCTCTTGCTTCCTCTCACCATGTGATCTGCCTGCCACTTTCTGCCATGATTAGAAGCAGCCTGAGACCTGTGCCAGATGCAGCTGTCCCAGAATCGTAAGCCAAATAAACCTCTGTTCTTTATAAATTACCCAGTCTCAGGCAGTTCTGTTATAGCAGCACAAAACAGATTAATACACTTACCTTTCAGAATTAACAAATGGGAACATTTTCTGCCTATTTTCTCAAGTGTTCTAAAACACAGATTTAAAAGTTTTATAATGTCACTTTCTTGATGAAAAAGTTTCAGTGGCTCCAAATTACACTCAACATAACTTCCACACTACCTACCTGTCTTTTAAGACCATCTGTGGCAGTAAAGTAATCAAAAGTGTGGGCACTCCGGTCTACCACTTACCAGCTTCTCTAACTTACCAGTTACTTAACTTCTCTGAGCCTCAGTTTCCTTTTCTGTAAAATAGGGTCAATGTTATGGGGCTGTTTTGGGATTCACCAAGATGTACAAATTGCCTAGCACAGTACTTGGTACATCGTATACATGTCAGATTTCTAACTCTTTTATCCTGAATTCCAAGGCAAAAAAGAAAGGTGGAAGGAAGGGGAGGGAGGAAATGTTTAAAGGAAGCAAAGAGGGAAAGGAAAAGAAAAAGATTAATAGAGTTTAAGGGAACAGTTGGACAAGAGGGAAAAGAGGAAGACAGAAGATGAGAGGAGGGATTTTTTTTTTTTTTAAAGATGACTGGTAAGGGGATCTTAACCCTTGACTTGGCGTCGTCAGCACCACGCTCACCCAGTGAGCTAGCCAGCCATCCCTATATGGGATCCGAACCTGTGGCCTTGGTGTTATCAGCACCACCTTCTCCCGAGTGAGCCACAGGCCGGCCCCGGAGGTATGTTTAAATGGAAGAAAAGAAAATCGTGAGAAGAAAAAAAAATGGCAAAGAAGGAGGTACCTGCCCAGAATGAAAGGGCCCTTCCCAGATGAAAGAGGACTGTGCAGTCTGGGAGGATTCAGTATGATAATCACGGCACGGAGCCACAGGTCAGTGTCAGTGAAGGTTCTGCTGGCCTGGGTCCAATTCCCCAGGCTGGGTCACTGCCCTTGAGCAGCTCCACTAGGGGGCAGTGTGGAGCCCTTGCTTTCTTTGCCTGTAATTCACCATCTTTTCCCTGGAGGTGCTGGGGAAACACAGATCCGGTTGATGCCCAGACGCTTGGATAGATTCTGCTACTTGTTATTTGAGGGATAGGACAGGCATTGAGCTTTCTGGAGATTAATTTTTGATTTATTGGTGGTAACAGTGATTTATTCTGATACACCCCCAGGGCAAAGAAAGGGCTGTAAATATTTTAAATGCTGTTAGCCGGTGACAAGAAACATTGCTGGTTGGGGAGCAGGGCAGATGGGAATTTCAAATGCCTTCCCTAAATTACTTAAAGGCAAACGGTGAATACTTGCTAGCTTAAGACAGAGGCTGGGAGGAGGGGGCAGAAACATCCTATTAACTAAGACGACATCTTATGTTTTCTCCACAGAGTCCATTTGCGTTCCCTACAGATTGGATTAGATGGATTTTGCAGCCTGCTGAGGCAATGCAAAGAGGTGGCTTTCAGACCCCTGGGGAGAGAGGAGGCTGATGGAGAGTGATCAGGGACAAGAGCCACTGGCCCATGCTCTCTGGCGGGACCTGAGGAGCCCAGGACTGAGAAGCAGGGTGGGGTGGTATGAAAAGCTCTGGACCAAGAATCCCACACTGGTTGTGCAACTTCAGGTGAGGCACCTTGACCCTGAATCTTAGTTTCTCCACCTGTGAGGTGAGATGATAATTCTTGCTGGTGCGGCAGGGTGGAGACTAAGTCTGATAACTAGAAGAAACAGCCTCATAGAATTTGCTTTTTCAGACTCATCTTGAAACTGGGGGACAGACCCCATTTTCCCCTGGCTGTTCTCCTAACCCCAGTCAGAACAGGCCTTGGCTGGGAGGAAGGGGGAACTAGCAAAAGAAAATATGCTCAACCAAGCAGGATGGGCTGGATTCCTAGGAGCAACTTCAGTTAATAAGAGTAGCGTTGATTAAACATATACTTACTTAGGCTTGATCCAAAAGGTCAGGATGTTTGTTCCGTAAATGAATACCTTATGGCTTAAGAGAACATCTGTAAACCCTCTTTCGAGTTGTCTTTGCAGATAACAAACAACTATAAGCCTGTTTTGAAGTCTGTTCACCTTCAGACTCGAAGGAGCCAAGGAGGACCTTAGTCAGGATGCCAGAAATAATTATGCTGACCTCGCCATTGACCAGTCATATTCCCGCATGACTCCCAGGACCCCCACTCATGATTTTGCTCTATAAGTGTTTACGATTTTAAGCCCCTTTGGCTGCTATCATGCTCCTTTGAATGGCTATTCAAATAAATGCTAATCTTTAGCACTACAAAGATCTCTTTGGTGCGAGAGACTTCTTGGTCACTTTGGCAGTGGATGATGGACCTCTCCTGGTTTGGGAACCCTCTCCCCTTGGTTCTCATATCAGCCCTGCTTGTGATGGAGAAGAGAGATGGAGATTTCCTCTCACATGATAAGGAAACGGTGATGACTGATGGACTCCAGCTCGCTTGGGAGTGAGAGGAAAGCCAGGGGTGGGCCGGGGTGATGGTCAGTGTGGGCTCTCTGGGAGCTGCTGTGGACTGGCTTTGTTCCTCCTCAAAGGGTCAGGAGGAAATGAGGGGATTGAGGCACTTGCCTCAGCTGTGCAAAATTCAAGGAGGTGCCAAAGAACTCAGCAATCAAGGTAAATAATATCTTAATGCAATATTTTTTAAAATTAAATTTAATGTAAAAATCCATAATGAACAGAATATCTAATTTTTACATAAAGACAGGATCAGTCTTCATCTCATAAAACAAGCTGTTTCTTTCCCCTGAGTGCAGAGACCATACTGGGATTTTGTCCATCTTGGCCTCTCAGTTCAGAGTATGACTCCTTTTTTTTTTTCTCTGACTTCCAGCTCTCCCACTAAAGGCAGGAGAGCCAACCGATCTGCTCATGGTCTCTGGAGTAAGGTAAGGCTGGTATTTAATCCATGCTCCATTATTTACTAGCCATGGGATCTTGGGATAGTCGCTTAACATTCTATAAGCTTCAGTTTTCTAGTCCACAAACCTCAGTTTTCTAATCTGCAAGGTAAGGCTGGTATTTAATCCATGCTCCATTATTTACTAGCCATGGGATCTTGGGATAGTTGCTTAACATTCTATAAGCTTCAGTTTTCTAGTCCACAAACCTCAGTTTTCTAATCTGCACCTGGTTCTTTGGGTTATTCTGAAGATTAAGTGAGATAATGTGCATAAAGCACTTAACAGAGGACCTGGTCCATCGTAAGTGCTCAGTAAAGTTATTATTATTACTCATAAAATGGTTATCATGTCCTCAGTCCCAAAGTGAGACAGATTTTGTGCTAAAGAGACAGAATAATACTTAGAAGGAAGGAGAAGAAAACCAAGCGTGGTGCTCCATTGCATTCTTGGGAGCCACCAGGGAGACGTACTGTCTGTTCACCCCACCAGCTCCCAAAAGAATCCTGAGCACGGCCTGTGCATCTCAACTAGTTCCTCCCAAGAGAGGTTCAAGGTTGGACCCTGACCTGCTAGACCGCCCATCACAGTGAGTCTGCTCATCCCAGCCACACATTGCTGGAGCAGGTGCCAAGCCCAGAGACAGGTCACCATGAGAAAGCAGATGTCAGAGAAAGCAGATGTCAGGGCAGCTGAGCCCTGAGGGTCTTGGTGATGAAAAGATCCCCACCAACACTGTAACTGGTCCTGCTTCCCTTTTTGAATTGGATGCTAAGGAGACTAGAGCTAAATTTATGGTGCATCTTTAGCAAGAACGTAATACTTCATTTCATGCACTTGGTGTACAAACGTCCATCTAAAATTCCTGCTCTTATTTTCCCTTTGTTTAATTTCCTCTCACTTGTTTTGATTTCCTTTAAGCCGCCTTAAATCCATTTTGGAACAAGGTGGGGAATAAATAAATACATCCTATCTGTATTTAAACAGCTTCCCATTGTATATGTATATATTCTTGTGTATCTCTTTTCTAAAAATTACTGCCTGCTGATTCCTGCAAATGACTGTGTTTGCGTGTGCTAATTGTGTAACTGACTGGATTTAGAATTGAGAGCTCTGATGAGTACCCAGGAAGCAAGGAAACAGGGTGTTTTAGTTTTCAGTATAAAAGGCAGAGTTGGGCCCAGGTGTCCACCCTAGGAATAGTTAGTTTAAGGCAGTGGTTCTCAGCTGGGGGCGATTTCACCTCCCAGGGGGCATTTGGCAATATCTGGAGACATTTTTTTACTATCCCAACTTGGGGGAAGGGGTGGGAGGCAAATGGCATTGCCACTGGCATCTAGTGGGCAGAGCCCAGGGATGCTGATAAACACCCTACAATGCACAGGACAACCCCCACCACCACCACCAAAGGATTAGCTGGTCTAAAGTGTCAATTTTAGGGCTGGCCTGTGGCTCACTCAGGTGAGTTCTAGGAGAAGAGAAAAGAAGCAGAGGCTTATAGGTACCAAGGCTCATCTAGAAAACACTGGGGAAGCCTTCCTGGACCGGGCCAAGAAGAGGGAAGAGATGAGAGGGCCCTATCTCCTCAATTACCAAGCAAACCTAGAATCTCCTACTGAGGTCTCAGGAGAAGCAAGGACAACTTGGGAAGAGGTAGATTTCTGAGGGGTCCAGGAGTCAGATTTTGGTTGTCCAGGAAGGGGGAGCCTTTCATTTGCACTGGACATCTTCTAGCTGTCCCTGACCTTCCTCCACTGGGATCTCCACCCCAGGAGGCATACAGCTGTGCTCGGCCGAGGGGAGCCCAGCAGAGGATGAGAAGAGGTAAAGGCGAGGGAGGACATTGACTCCCTGGTCCCTCACTAGGGGCTGCCTCAGGCTGGCTGCCTTCCTCCAGTGAAGTCACAGCTACGCCAGTCTCTCCTTACAGGTTCTGGTAACAACCCTCTCCTTTTGTGCTTCTAGGTTAGGGATGGTCCTAGCCCCCCACCGTGCCAGTGCAGGAGTACTATACCATGTCTTATGGTTTTCCCATACCCCGCTTGTGATATTGTGAAATATACATTTGGTCTTTGTCCCCACTTCCTGGCATGCAACTCCTCTAATATTTGGATTCTTCAAAACGATGAGTGTCTTCTTGTATGCTAATGAGTTGACTGCCAGCCGGCAGCCCCTTGGTAGCTTCAGGATGGGGGCTGATCACCTGAGAAAGAACAAGGCAGGATTAGAAGGTTGGGACTTTCAGCCCCATCTCCCAACCTCGGGGAGGGGAGAGGGGCCGAAGTTTGAGTTGATCACCAGTGGCCAGTGATTTAATCAATCATGCTTACACAATGAAGCCTCCATAAAACTCCAAAAGGACAGGGTTTGGAGAGCTATGGATAGCTGAATGTGTGGGGGCTTCCAGGAAGGTGAACAAGAACACATCCATATTCTGGGGGGGGGTGGAGCTCCCCCAACTCCATGGAGACAGAAGCTTCTGTGCTCAGGACCCCATCCAGACCTTGTTGGAGAGCTATGGATAGCTGAATGTGTGGGGGCTTCCAGGAAGGTGAACAAGAACACATCCTTATTCTGGGGGGGGGTGGAGCTCCCCCAACTCCATGGAGACAGAAGCTTCTGTGCTCAGGACCCCATCCAGACCTTGCCCTATGTATCTCTTCATCTGGCTGTTTATTTGTATCCTTTAAAATAGCCTTCATAATAAACTGGTAAATGTAAACTAATAGATCTGCAACATAACCAGCACCATCTTAGACAAGCCCAAGTACAAAATGGCACTGCCCACCTCCTCCCCTCCCCTCCCCCATTCTCTCTTACAAGAAGCCTCGTGGTTTCAGAGAAAATGAAACTTTCAGCATTTCCACATGTACAGAACTCTCCATCCCCATGACCTAACTCAATCCCCACCCCAGAATTACATCACCCAGCTCTTGGCGCCAACATACCAATATAAGCTCTACCACCCCCACACCTGCTGCTGTCCCCCATTTTCAGGGCAGCCCAGGGCTGTCCTCCATTTTGATGGGCAGCCCAGGGCCGTCCTCCATTTTGAGTACAGCCCGGCAGATTTCTTTCTTTAATAAAGCTTGAACGGTACCCGGCATCTCGGCTCACTTTATTTCATAAACAAATGTTTCCCTGAGTTCTGTGAGTCACTCTAGCAAATTAATTAACCCAAGGAGGGAGGTTTGGGAACCCCAGTTTATAGCCAGTTGGTCAGAAGCACAGGTAAAACAACCTGGGGCTTGTGATTGGCCTAGGCAGTGAAGTTCAGTCTTGTCGCACTGAGCGTTCAATCTCTGGGATCTGACACTATCTCCAGATAGATGGTATCAGAAATGAATTGAATTGGAGAACACCCAGCTGGTGTCTGCTGCAGAACTGATTCCTTGCTTGCTGGTGGAGAGAAATCCCCACACATGCATCGGATATGAGAAGCGTGTTGTGAGAGCAGAGGAAAAACTGTTTGTTTTTTTCTACACACCTCTGTATTAGGGTTCTGTGGAGAACAGAACCCATAGGAGGTAGACAGATACTAGCTCACGCAATTGTGGAAGCTGAGAAGTGCCATCATTTGTCATCTGCAAGCTAGAGACCCAAGAAAGCCTGGTGTAGTTTGAAGGCCTGAGAGCCAGGGGGCTGATGGTGTAGAGTCCTGTCCAAATATGAAGGTCCGAGAACCAGAAAAAAATGAATTCAGCCTTCCTCCATGTTTTTTCTATTCAGGCCCTCAGTGGATTGGATGAGGCCCACCCACCTTGGGGAGGGCCATATGCTTTATCCAGTCCACCCCAGTTCAAATGCTAATCTCTTCTGCAAAGACCCTCACAGACACACCCAGAAATCGTGTTTAACCAGGTATCTGAGCAGCCCGTGGCCCAGTCAAGTTGATACTTAAAATTAACCATCATACCTGCCTATACCTTTGTAAATAGTCCCTTTATTAAACTTCCTCAAATTCTACTGATTTGAGTGTGCCATCTGTTCCTTCAGGGATCTTAGACGACACATTCATTCATTTGTTTATCAAATGTTTATTGAACACTTACTATGTGCTTAGACACAGTTCTAGGTGCTTGGGTGACACAGGTAAACAAGACAAAGTTCTCTGCCTGCTGTCTGCTCACTTTCTAGCTGATACCAAGTAGCACCTGAGTGCACCTCCCTTCTGGTTGGACAGACTGTCAGCCTGTCCTTGCCTGTAGCAAGTGTGGCCTGAGTGAGGCCTGCTGAGAGGGAGGGGGAGATGCAGGGAGCAGGCAGCATTCCTGAGGCTATCAGCCCCAGGGCAACAGCCAGCGGGCAGCAGCCCTGACCACCACAGCTCTGCCATCAGTCAGATCTGCCCAACAGGGCACGTCATTTAGCCTCTCTGGTTTTCACTTTTCTTGTTTCCCAGGTGAGGGGTTAGACTAGATAACCAACTTGCAGATTTTCCATATTTGTAATTTTAATTTTTTGGTCTAAGTTGCTCTCCAAATCCTGGGTCGGGGGCAGCAGAAGCAGGCTCGTACGCTTTCTGGAAGGAGACCTCGTGAGGGCAGGAGAAGGCTGGGATCTCCAGTTCCTGATGTTGTCTGTCCTGGCTGGCTGCTCTGCTTACTTTCTGGGGAATGGAAGTGGGTGAGCTCCTCTGGGTCCTCCAAGTCCCCCTGCCAACCACACCTTTCTCTCTGGGCTATAATCTTTTCTAGGTCCAGGTGCTGCAGACCAAGAACCTGGAGAGGTGCAGGGAAGACAGTCCCTGGGCTCTCAGCACACCCAGTGTGGCCCTGCTGGTGCCAGCTGGCAGGCCCAAGCAGCTTCTTAGACAAACATATGCACAAGGCTTTCTGGATACTACCAGCCTCAGAGACTGCCAGAGGCGAAGAAGTCCCCTTGGTTGGAGGCAATGTTGAATCCAGCCATCCCAGACTCACAGGCATCTCTCTGCTCTGATAGACCTTTGGGCTAGACCCCAGCAACCTCACTTTAGAAAGTGGGTGGAGATTTGAAGGATGCGTAACTGGGCCACCAGCAGTGAGCAGCAATCCACACTGGGAATGAGTAAGCAAGTGTTTGCCAAGTCTGCATGGAGAACAGTGCACTGTGCCAGCTGCCTTCGTAGACATCATCTCATTTAGACTTGCAACTCCTTGGTGAGATAGGTAATTGTACAGCCCTTCCTTTATTGATGAAGACACTGAGCTTACAGAGGGAAAGTGATCTTCCCAGGGTCACACAGCTACTAAATGAGACAGCAAGGATTTGAACCCAGGACTTTGGACTCTAAACCCTGAGAACTTCCCATTACAACATATGCTCTTCACATTACAGAGACCACCACTCTCTCTCCCAATCCCCACTGCAGGATCTGGTCCCCAACCTCACTCCTTGGTCCCATGGGAAGCGGCAGAGTTGAGTGGGAGCTGCTACTTGTCAGCATCTGATCTGTCAGGGATCACCAGGCTCCCCACAGCCTTCAAGCCAATCATTTCAGGAGGCCTGGGAGTGCCAGGGGTAGGGCGGCCACTCCGGGAAAGCCGTACTTCTAAAGGGCTGCCACTCGGCACACAGCCTTCTGGCTAGGGCCCACCCAATCTGACCCTAGTCAGGTCCTGTGGGGTGTCTTCTCGGGGCACCTTCCAGCGAGGAGAGGGGAAGACAGCAAAGGCCCTGGCAGGGGTCTAAAGGATCTCCCACCAGCCTTGGGCTGTGGCTCTAGCAGGTGAAATTCACTAATCAAGGCCACTTTTCCCTTTCCAGAGAGAGGGCAAAGATGAAAAAATGCTCTTTTCTTCCCACCTAACTTCTTCTCTTGGCTGGAATGGAGAATCCCCTCTTCCCTTCCTTTCTTCCTCTTTTTCTTCCCATTCAGATCCTCACCGCCCTCCCCAATACAGACTTAGTTGTCTACTTCCTTTGTGCTCCCAAGAACCCAGTGCATGCCTTGATGGGCTCATTGCCTGCTGTTGTATTTGCCACTTGTTTTCTGTCTCCCCCAGCCTCTGTGAGCTCATGCCTCTGCCCTGGCCCAATGCCAGTAGAGAAAGGACCCCATACAAAGGGCCCTGGGAGACCCTGTGCCTTGATGGGCTCATTGCCTGCTGTTGTATTTGCCACTTGTTTTCTGTCTCCCCCAGCCTCCGTGAGCTCATGCCTCTGCCCTGGCCCAATGCCAGTAGAGAAAGGACCCCATACAAAGGGCCCTGGGAGACCCTGTTGCCTGCGTTTGCTTCTGTCACAGGTGTTATGGACTGCCTGCTCTGTGCCCAGCTCTGGGCTTGGCACTAGAAGAGATGTTCAGGAACTAGAAGACTGGTGGGTGCCTGCCCTCAAGGCTCATGGACTGATCATCAGGAGTGTTATCAAGCAGGACTTGTACAGTAACCTCAAAAATATTATTAAGACTTTTGGAAGGAAGAGATGAATGAAAACTGAAGTCAGAGATGTCACTCAGGAAAAGATGGGTTCCTGAAAGATGCAGGAGTTTGATTGGTGAAAAGGTAGAGAAGGATGTTCCAGATGAGGGAAAGTGAGGGGGCCTAGTGAGGGCAGGGTGAGTAGTGGAGACCAGCCTGGCCAGATCAGGGGTTCAGCTCTGGGGGAGGTGGGAAAGGACATAAGGCAGGTTCCTGTTCAATCCCTGCTTTCCAGGCACCTCCTGTGTGCCACACACTAACTGAGGTGCTTCACCCATATGCTCTCACCCCTCACGACATGCCAATGGGAAAGGCAGGACAGGTCGATGGCAGGGGATGCAGAAGCTCTGAGAGGTTCAGCAAACTGTTTAAGGTCAAAGACAATGGGGCGGAGTCAAAGTCTAAACCAAGGCCTCTGGATCAAGCCTGATCCACTCAGGCTGCTATAACAAGCTGCCATAGACGGGTGGCTTATAAACAATGGGAATTCATTTTTCACAGCTCTGGAGGCTGAAAAGCCCCAAATCAAGGCTCTGGCAGATTTGGTGTCTGGTGAGGACCAGATTCTGGGTTCACAGAAGGTTGTCTTCTTACACAACCTCACATCTTGGAGGGCGTGAGGGAGCTCTCGAGGGTCCCTTTTATAAGGGCATTAATCTCACTCATGAGGACTCTGTCCTATGACCTAGTCACCTCCCAAAGGCCCCACCTCCTAATACCATCACACTGGGGGCTAGGATTTCCACATACGCATCTTGCAGGGACATAAACATTTAGTCTCTAGCATGGACGCTCAATGGATGGTGGCATTGGCAGAACAGGAGTTGGATGCTCATTCATTCATTCAACAAATGTTTATCAAGCACCTAAAAGCTGGGTGCTGGGATATGCTGGTGAGCAAGACAGGTGCAGTGTCTGCCTGCATGGTGCCTGCAGTCTAGTGAAGAGGCGGTCTTTACATTTTTTAAAAACTACAAAAATACTTTCATGTACATTATTAAAATATGAATTTCATTGTAAACATAATCCTCATTTTTAATAAATCACATATATGAATTTTGAACAAAAATTGCAGGGTTCTATGAGAGCAAATAACATGTACTGGTGGGTCCGGACTTCTTTATAGCAGGTATTTTAAGAGGATCAGTAGAGGTGGGAGCCAGGGAACTTTTCTTAAAGCTTCCTTGCATAGCAAGCATTTTGTTCTTATATGTGGTGGTGCTCTGGTGAATGTTTAACAGCTGGCTGGGGGATGGGGGGCTGGTTTGTAGGATGTGCCAATTTTCATAGTGTGAATACTTCCTTTGTGGTCAATTTCATGCCACCAACATGAAGTCCCTGAAAACAGAGTTGAGAAGAGGTGCACACAATTGGCTCTCATGAGCAGTTGTGGGCTCACCACTGAATTATGCTTAGCGGGTGGGGGGCTTTGAAGGGATTGGTGGAGACTATGGGGTTCTGAGGCACCCACAAGTGACCCCTTAGTGCTGCCCCAGGCTATCCTGCTCTGGAGAGACAAGAAAAAATCACTCCTGGCCTCCTGTCTGAGCCATGTTTGGGGACTGTGCTCTGGGTCACCTGCTGACCCCTAGATGAGCCCAGAGTCCCAAACTTGCTACCCTCCCAGCACACTGTGCTCCCAACCAGGCTGTCAGATCTGGTGAAGCTCCTTGCAGGCACCTGTACTGTGCACACATGTTACAGTGCTCCGACCCCATCTTCAAAGCAGTCTCTGCAGCAGGTGGCCAGGATGAGTGACATCCTGCAGACAGGATTTGTGACATTGCTAATGTCTGTGGTATATGTGCTTGATTGGTCAGACAGTTGCATCATAGAGAAAAGAGCACTAGTTTTGGAGACAAGAGCTTGAATTTGAATCCCAGCTCTGCTGCTTATGGCTATGGGACGATAGACAAGGCATGTCTCCATTTTGAGCCCCATTATCCTCGTCTGTGAGTTGAGGAAATGGTTGGTACTAACCTCTGGGCATTGTGGAGGGTAGAATGAGATGACATCTATGAAAGCACTTTCTCAGTGCTGAGCACATAAAGCTTGAATCCTGGGCCTCTGTGTTCAATTAACTGTAAACCATGGTGACATGTACATCCCACAAAGTCACAGAATCAGGGTATTGGGGTGGGTTAAAGGGGTTGTAGATTTTTCCTTCCTGCCCTATTAATACCTCCTCTTACAGTATCCCTGCTGGTGGTCACCCATCTTTGCTCGATCAGGTCTAGAGGTCGAGGTTGGCTACATCTTGGAGACCCAGACAGCGCTCAGGGTTAGTATGTTCTTTCTTCCCCTGCCTCGAAATCTGCATTTTTTGTGTCCATCAGTAGGACCTACCCTGCACACACACTGTGACACACGTCAGCAAGAGCATAAATATTTATGACATGTAGCTAATGCAGTCAACTTACAGGATTCCCGGAGCTTCAGGTGGCAGCTTTTTGCACAAGAAACCCTTTATTTGGGGAGGGGTCTGGATGGGGGAAGAGTGAATTTAGGCACAGAGAGGAGACTCTTGGCCTCTCTAAGTGTTCTGGAAGCCTGCCCTTCACTGCGGCAGCCTGAGTGTCTGAATTTTCAGGGAAGGTCGGCTGGCAGCTGCCACTGATTCTGGGCACTGCAAATCAAGCAGCCTTCAGAAGCTTTCATTCAAGAAGCCCCTCCCTGGCTTTGCAGGGCCAGGCCTCAGGGTGATGGATGCACAATCAGAGAACCTAAAGCACTCCTTACCCCAGCCACCCTGGGGCCATGCCCTTCGAGAGTGTAGAGCCAAGGGTGCTTATTATCACCTCCCTGGCTTATAGATTCTCCTGGAGCTGAGCCCAGGGAGGAAATCCTAGATGACTGCCTCTAGCCCCCAAAAGGACCCCAGATAAAGTCACCCCACCACATCCCCAGCACATAGCCCACACGCCAGGAAATGCAAGTATTTCAAGACTTCAGATGGCGTTGCTGAGGGCTCATGCACACATGGGATCAGTTCCTCCTGTGGCTGGCTGGACAATATCCTCAGCATGGCCATGTGCTGAGCATCTGGGCCAGAAGCCTTATCGTCCTCTGGACTCGGGGTGGAGGTGGGGTGAGAAGGGGTGGGCAAAGGAGTGAGAGGGAAGTGCTTCCTGGGGGCTGGCTGGACAATATCCTCAGCATGGCCATGTGCTGAGCATCTGGGCCAGAAGCCTTATCATCCTCTGGACTCGGGGTGGAGGTGGGGTGAGAAGGGGTGGGCAAAGGAGTGAGAGGGAAGTGCTTCCTGGAGAGTAGTTAGGCTTGGGCCTGAGGGCCTCGAGCCTGGAGTGCACCTCTCCATGGGCCCTTTTGTGGGGAGCACCAGCAAGGGCAGAGCCTGACCTGACCTGGCCTTTGAGGGCTGTGCCCAGCCTGAACTGGAGAGAAGAGTGCTCCCTGGAAGTGAGGAGGATGACTTCCAGATGGACTCTTGATAAGGCAAGATTTAATCACCCCAGAGCCCCACTTCATCCCCTTCCAACCTTGTATCCTAGGCTACAACCTCTCCCAGCAGGTCTTACACTCTGCACGACTGTTTTACCAGGGTCTAACCATTTGCCTCTTTGGCAAAACCAGTTTCCTTTCCCCCACCTTGGACAGCTCCTCTGCTGAGGAACAAAGGGAGAAAGAAGGGTGATGAAGAGCGTCCAGGTTGAGAAAGACCAGCTGTGAGAGATGGACTGGGAGCCCCAGACTCTCTTTCATCATTAGGCCTGAGTCAGAGAACTGGCTCCTCTAGGAGAAGGTCCCTTATCTCCACACCCCTAAGACGGGGGTAATTCCCCTCCTCTGTGTTCTCCTAACACCCTGGCCAACTCCCTATCACTGTGCTAACAACATTGCATTAATTTTGCTCATGTGACTATTTTCCCCCAAAGACTCTAAGTTCCTTGAGAGCAGAATCTGCATATTGTTTTTCTGTCTTTGAACTTGGAGTGCCCACCAGTGTCCAATACATAATAAGCACTTTATAAATATTTGGTGAAAGCTCCTCAAGCTTGTGAAATTCACAAAGGAAAATCTAAGCCTCTGTGTACACATATTAATGGTTAAGGTGGGAGTGGGACCAAAGTGCAAGAAGAGGAAAAAGAGACCTGCCTGCATTTGTACACGTTTTCCAGAGGGCTCGGAGGGTGGAGCTGAGGAGCTGCAACTGCAGTGGTGGAAGAAGGTGCAGGGTTCAGAGCTCCTGGGAATGCAGCCAGTGCAGGCTGCCCTCTCTGCTGCTGTGTCATTTCCATAGCAGGAGGGGACCACAGTCCTTGCAGCATAGAAAGTGACCACACCTCAAGGCATCAGAACTAAGTGCCAGTAAGAGCGGGGTGACTAGTGATATTATCCTATGTTTTTTTTGTTGCTGTTGCTTTTTTTCCTTTTTGTCTTTTTTCGTAACCGGCAACGGATTGCAACCCTCAGTGTCGCGCCCGTACCGGACCGGGACCAGCAACGGGATCGCAACCCTCGGTGTTGCACCCGCACCTCGCTCAGCCAGTGAGCGGGAATGGGTCTGTATGTGGGATCCGAACCCTCAGCGGGAGCGTCGCCGTGCTCCCAAGCAGCGCACTGTAGCAGTGCGCCACCAGGCTGGCCCCGATATTATCCTATGTTGAACAGCCATCCATCACATGAGAACTCAAGACATCTTTCTGGGAACCTACTCTGCTCTCAGCACCGAGGGGGACATAGAGATGGGTGAAGCCCAGGCCCCTGTCTTCTTGGAGCCCTAGCACAGTTGGGGAAGTGAGTCTCGGAGCTCTGAAGAGCAACTCTGCCACGGTATAATTACATGCTGTGTTGTGTAGTGTGACTGTGAGTGTCCTGGGAAGTCAGGGAGAGAGGAATGACTCATCACCAAAGGCTGATGTCATTCGAGGTTATATGAAGAAGTACAAGACAATTCTAATGGTAGATGTAGAGGAGCAACTAATGCACAGAGAAAAAAACCCGAAACTACAGGTCGTGCAAGCCACATGTTAAGAACAGGGGAAGTTGTCTTTACAGGCTTGAGGGAAAGAGTCAGAGACTTGAAGGAGCCTTGAGGAAAGTATTTATTTATTTATTTATTTATTTATTTTTTTGTCCCTTTTGAGACCGGCCGCACCGCGCTCAGCCACTTAGCGCACCGGTCAGCCCTATATAGGATCCGAACCCGCGGCGGGAGCGCTGCTGCACTCCCAGTGCCACACTCTCCTGAGTGCACCACGGGCTCGGCCCGAGGAAAGTATTTAAAGAGAAAGAGAAGAACAGACCCAAAGACGCTCAGTGCACTCAAGGATGGGATGGGAATGGGCATGCGTGGTCTGCACCTGGAGACCTTCCTCCCTGTGAATGGATTTTTAAATAGAGTTTAAAGTTAATGCATGCACACTGTAAAGAATTTTTAAAAGTACAAAATGGTATTGATTGAAATTCTAAGCTCCCTCCCATAGTTCCCCTGTCAGGTCCCACTGGCACCTTTCTCTCATATTATCATTCTAGTGATTTCTAAGAATATAAAAGCTTATATTTTAAGACAGAAGGCAACATACTACACATAATGCTCTATATCTTGTTTTTTATTAAATATATATAGATTATCATTCCACTTTAGTCCGTATAGAATTGCCTTGTCATTTTTTATAGCTTCATAGAATACCATTGCATGCACATGACAAATTTAATTTAATTTAACCAGATCTGTATTGATGGACAGGTTATCTGCAATTTTTTGCTTTTATAACTAGTATTGAAATAATATTCTTCAATACAGGTCAATTTATACATGTGAGTCTATAGGAATAGCTGGGTCAAGGGATATGTACATTTTCAATTTGAGAGATATTACCTTCCATAAAGATACTATATGAGAGTATCTGTTTCCTTCTCACATTCCTTCTCAGTGTTAAACTTATTTGATCTTTGCCAATCTAAGTGATAATGGTATCTCATCATAACACTAATTTGAATTCTGCATGGATTAAGTTGCGTACCATTTCACATGCTTAAAAGGTATTTATTCACATTTTTTCCTATGAACTGTTTATATCTTTTGTCCAATTTTTCTATTAAATTATCGGTCTTTTTCTTATTGATTTGCAGGAGCTCTTCTTTATTTATTAAAGTAACTTCTTGTTTATGATGTTGCTGGTACTTTCCCAATCAGTCATTCACGCTTTTACTTTTTTGTGGTGGTTTTTTCCAAGTAGAAATGTGTGGTTTTTATATGTGCGATGTGAGCTTGACAGTCTTTTCTTTCATGACTTCAGAGTTTGGCCCATACTTAGATCTTGCACACTTTCAGATTATAAAAATATGCGCCCATATTTTCTTTTGGTATTTGTATAGATTCAATTTTACTTTTAAATATTTGATTGGTGATCCAGAACTAATTTTGATTTTAGGAATGATTTTGCTTTTTTCAATGTAGTTTGGATTTCATCCTTACCAGTTTATGAAAGACATCTCATTCTTTTTACTGTGTGAATATAGTTGTTCTATCTCATGAACTTACTATAATTTATCAACCATCTCCTCAAATATAGATAGATTGTTGCCCTTAAAAATAATAATGTAATAAGTAACCCCCAAAGGCATCGAAAATGTACATTAGTTTAATGCTTCTGAAACTATTATGTGCCGACCAATGACTCAGGGAGCTTGTTAAAATGCAAATTCTGATTCAGTAGGTTCGGGGCAGGGCCTGCATTTCTAACAAGTACCCAGGTGATACCATGATGCTGGTCTGTGGATCACACTTTGAGTAACAATAGTTTCGTCGACTTCTTGCACAATTTTTTTTTTTAGCATTTTTGTTTGTTCGTTTTGTTTTCTTTGGCAGCTGGCCAGTACAGGATCGAACCCTGGACCTTGGTGTTCTCAGTACCACGCTCTAACCAACTAAGCTAACTGGCCAGCCCTGACTTCTTGCAAGATTCTGAAATTCTCTTTTATGCATCCTATCCATTTGGGGAGAAAGTAGCACTCATGAGCCGTCTCATTCCATCTTCAAATGACTCCTGTTGAGGTTCTTCATATGAAGTAAAATCTGTATTTCTTGACCCTTGATTCAGATAAATAAGGTCTGAATCCTCACAGGCTAGCCCTTCAAAGTTTTGCTAGACATTTTTTGCACGTCTTCTCTTCTACAGGCTGAACATCTCCTCTTCCTCCACCTGCTCTGCAGATGGTACTGTCAGGAGGGTGGGGAGCAGGGGAGGACGGTGTGAAAGTGGGCTACCCTGCCTCAGCTTTCCCCTTTGGAACTCCAGTCTCTGTTGTAAGTTCTTCCCATGCCTGCTTGTCCAAGTAAGTCCATTAAGTATTCTCAGAGCTAAAGGTCAAAGTCATGCTTGCATCTCCCTACCTCTGAAGAGGACTCTCTCCCACATCCACAGTGGTGGGAGTGGCTGTTTGGGGTGGGGGAAGAGATCAGAGAACTGGGTATATAAGAAGAGAGTGGGTCCCTGGGGTAAGCTGCAAATGCTTAACAACTGGCTCAGAGAGAAGCAGCAGCAGCCCTGGCTTGTAGCATTTGCCGATTTCCATGATGTAAATGCTCCCACCATGACCAATTTCAAGTTAGCAACGTGATGCTGCTGTGCACACTGGCACAATGTCGTAAAGCTTTCCCACCATACGGATAGAATAAATGTAAATAACCTCAAGAACATAGTTGATAATAGACTGTAGTATAATGATTAGAAAATGAGTCTTTAGTGTGTATTACCTTTGTTTTTAAATATAATTTACTTAATTGTACGTTTCTTACCATTGCTGTGATTAACAACTGGCTTGCAGATTTTTTTGAAAACTTAACCATCTGCTGCTGTGAGCCTTTAAGAGCCATCTCCAGCACAACTGGTGCGCCTCTGTTTTGAAAGTTGGAGCCTGTCCTCCTCCTGGAGGCCTCTAGGAGAGAGCAAGCAAGGCCACTCTTCTCTGGAGGCTTTGAGACCACTCCAGGTTCCTGCCTTGAAGCCAGACGCCACGCTTCCAATATCAGTGTTCTGCTGCCCCCTAATGGCAACTCCTGCCCTCTGCGGCGGCCCGAGAGCTTTATCCTACCGCAGAACCCACCAGCTCCGCGCCAGGATCAGAGGCCCTTGGGGCAGGTGAAACAGTCTCCCCTTTCCACTCCAGCCTTTTGGAACCCAAGGAGGGGCAGGGGCAGGGCACCTAGGGCCTCAAGCCTGGTGGCCCCCTCCCCATCCCAAGTGGTGGTGATAAGCAGGTCACTGTGGCGCCACCTGGTGCCTTTGCTGGGTCAGTGGCGCACGCACCTGCAATGTCAGCCCCATGCGGGGCACCCCTGAGTGTGGCTGCTCTAAGGGAATTCTGACTCAAGAGTTGTGGTTTGTTGTTGTTTTTGCTTTGGGGTCCCCCTGGGAACCTCCCAACAGTCACCTGTATTAGATCCTGGGGCTTCCTGTCATTTTAGAGCAAGGGAGAAGAGGAGGGAAAGAAAAGACCTCAGCAGCACAGCACTGAACCTTCCTCCACTTGGTGGGGCCTTCTCATCAGGAATGGTCCAAACTGGAACTAAAAGCACCAGCTGGGAAAACCCAAGTGCTCCCCTGAAACAGTGACCTTCAACCTGTGCTGACCAGATCAGCAGTAAGAAAATACGTTTTACGGGTTCAGGAAGCATTCTTTACTATGGATAATGCATTTTGACATTGTTCTATTTATTCCTTCCCATTAAAAAGAACACACCTCTCTATAACTTAAATAGAATTCACAGCTCATTAACAGGTCACCACCTACAGTTTGCAAAGCAGTAGCCTAGCTCTCATTTCACTGAGAAGAAACAGAAGACAAAGAAAGAACAAACTTGCCCTTGGCAAATCGGAGCAGATCGGGATCTAGGATCTAGAATCCAGGTCTCTGATGCTCAGTCCTGAGCTCATCTCCCAAAACTTCTAGGCCTCCTCTGGGCTTTAATGCAAGGGCTCCAGGCTCCCTTGCATTAAAGCCCAGAGGCTTCACACACTGTGGCCCAGACGTGTGTAGAACAGACTGTCAGGATCTGACCACAGGCCCCTCAGTGCTCCAGAAGGAAGGGATCCTCACCGGCTGTCTCTCAGGTCCTCCCATAATGAATTTCTTCTGTTTCAGCACAAGGCGGCAGCAAAGAGAAGCAAACGGCCTTGCAGGCTGGTCCTGTAACTTAATAGGCAAATAAGTAGCCTTAACATTTTGCTTGAGGTCAGAAGCCAAAAGGCAGTATTTTACCAAAGACCCTTGGAACTTACCTTTAAAGGTTAAAAGATGGAAGCAACGTTCTAAAGACTAAGCAGTACCTGATGCAATCTTTGTTGAATGAGTGTTGATGGAAATATAAATCTGTACAATCTTCCTACAAGGTATTTTGGCATTATGTTTCAAATTTTTTAAATGTTCAAACCCACTGATCCAGAAATTCAACTAATAGGAATTTAATATGAAGTGCTAATTATATATACAAAGATAGTCAGCACAATCTATATTTTTTAATGGAAACATCTGGACAACTTCAACATGGAATTAGTTTTAAAATTCTGGTACAACAAAAAGTAATACTATGCAGCCATTAGGTAGGATTATGTAGAATGTAAAAAGCAGCTTACAAAATAGTATGTGTGGTATGACTCCATTTGTGTCAAATGTTCAGGGATTCTCCAGATAGTGGAGAGAAGGTGGGATGGCTCCCTAAAGAAGGGAGTCACTCAGAATCACCTGGGGAGGTTTTCAAACCACATAGTCTTCCCCAGCCCCACACCCCAGGAAACTGTGATATGCCTCTCTGGGAGTTAGGGCTTCCTTTTGAGAATGATTTCTGGGGGGTGAGGGGAGAACAGAGAATTGCCAAAGGTGTATCTATTTGTGTGTACAGCACATGCGTGTGGGATATTGGTGGGATGCTCACTAGAATGGTAGCAGAAGTCATCTCTGAGTGGTGAGGTTTTCAGGTGTTTTTCAATAATTATAATACTTATAATAATTATGATAAAAATACAGTTTTTTAAAAAAATCATTCACCTGGGCTCAGCATCTGGGCTGTTTTGAATTTTGGGCTGTTACAAATAAAGCTTCTATGAATGTTCATATACTGGTTTTTGTGTGAACGTAAGTTTTCATTTCTTTGACATGAATGCCCAAGAGTGCATGCAATTGAGGCTTGTTTTATGGTCTAGCATATGGTCTATCCTGGAGAACGTTCTATGTGCACTTGAGAAGAATGTATTTTTTGCTGTTGGGTACAGTGTTTTGTAGATGTCTATTAGGTCTAGTTAGTTTACAGTGTTGTTAAAGTTCTCTATTCCTATGTTGATTTTCTGTCTAGTTCTATCTATTTTTGAAAGTGCGGTATCCAAGTCTCCAACTATTACTGTTGAATTGTCTATTTCATTTCTGTCTATTTTTGCTTCATGTATTTTTGTGCTCTGTTATTAGGTATATGCATGATTATAACTGTTATGTTTTCCTGATGGGCTGACCTTTTTGTCATTATGAAAGGCCCCTCTTTATCTCTAGTAACATTTTTTTAAGTCTATTTTGTCTGATATCAGTCAGTATAGCCACTCCAGCTTTCTTCTAGTTACTATCTGCATGATATATCTTTTTCCACCTTTCAACTTTCAGTCTATTTGTATCTTTAAATATAAAGTGTGTCTCCTGTAGATGGCATATATAGCTGGATCATGATTTTTTTCTCCAGTCTGATAACCTTTGTCTTTTGACTGGATTGTTTAATCTATTAACATTTAGTGTTTTATTGACATAGTTGAATTTACATCTGCCATTTCACTTTTGTTTTTTATATGTCTCATATTTTTTTGTTTCCCTGTTCCTTGTTTGCTGCTTTCTTCTGCAGTAATCTTTCTAATGTAACATTTTAATTTCTTAATGATTTTTTCACTATATTTTTGAGCTATTATTTTAGTGATTGCCCTAGGGCTTTCCATATACATCTTAACTCACCAGAATCAGCTTCAGATTTATAGTAGCTTCATTCTGGTGAACACTGAAATTTTACTGCTATATAGCTCTATTCCCTTCTCCCCCTTTTCTGTGGTATTATTGTTATAGTGAGGAGCTTTTTAAATGCACAGATTTCTCTATTGTACCCCATATCTATAGAATCATAATCTACATTTTTAAAGCTCCCCGGTGATTCTGATGATTGGCAAGCTTGGGGATCTCTTTTCTAGAAGGCGAAGAAACTTGCGGCCAAGATGTAACAACAATCATACTCAGGGAATGTAGTGGGTTAGAAATCTTGATTTCCTTTGATCTTAGAATAGGATTTTTAGGTAATGTATGAACAGAGCTAAAAGGCTCTTGAGTAGGGGACAAAAGTCCACAGATGGCTTTTTCCAATCTGTGGACTTTTGCTTGGCAAAAGCCATCTAATCAATTCTAATCACTGTTTAGGGATGGGATTGTGTACTTTGACTATTTTAGGTCACTGGTTTGACTCCAGCTCAAAGGACTATTGACTATTTAACCTACTGATTGTTCTTAAGAGATGCTAAGGAAACTGCTTGAATGCTGTTTAAATATGCTAAGGAAATCGCTGTAGGAAGTATGTGAAAAAGAAAATGTTTGCTAAGGACAAGCTGGTTGTTTGGTGGCTCGACTTAGCTTTTTACAAATTGCATTCTGGAATGCCACATGGTTAACTTTACTGCTATTACTAGTTTCAGTTGTTTAAAGCTATACTTAACCATAATTCACTTCTGTAGCACTGCCTATTTTTATGTCCTTCTTTGATGATTGAATCAACTGATTTTTCTTGTGAAACTTCCTTGTCTTGTCAATAAAAAGAAAGGCAGATTTTGAATTGCGGCTGCTCCCCTGATGGGTGGCAGTCCCTCCAGGCCTTATTCATGGTACCTTGAGTGAATTCTTGCCTTTTTCGTCCTGGTTACACAGAGGGAAGTGTAACAAGGGAATGACAAGCCTTTGCCCAGAGCCCAGGTCCTCCAGCTCCCACCTGTACTCTTCCCTACATGCTGTGCTGCTTCCCCACGTGACTTGTCTATGACTTCTCAGTTGCCTGCTTTTGGCTCCTGCCTGCTTCTCAGAGAGGTCAAATAGATTAATAGGGGAATAAAATGCTTTGTTGGTTATTCAACCTCATGGTGATTTGAGGGGAAAGTTGGAGACCCTGCACGACCTTGTCCATAATGACCAACCAGGACGTGGATGACTCAGCCCAGGAAGTGCCTGTTCACCTTGCATTACCTATAAGGAAATAATTGAATAAACCGAAGAATAACTTACCCATTCATTCAGCATTTATTAAGTGTCTAGGATATGCCAGGAATTAGAGTATACATTAGATATAAAAATATGAATGAGATACGATTCCTTTTCTCGAGATGTTCATGAAGTATATATAATGTAAAAAATACAGGGAAAATATTTAACCTACTCTAAAATTCTGTAAACTGAATTTTTTCCCATAATTTATATGGTAGCAACACCTGATTAAACCTGAAATCATTTGGTGGCAAAACATGACCTGAACTGACATAAAGCAATGAATTATAGCTTTACTTACCTCACTGTGTGTGAATATTCATACATTTCTCTGCAGAAATATTAAAATGTTTGATTTACAGAGTGCAGCCCCAGACCTTACTAGGATTGTTACATAACATATAGTATCTGCAACAAATTATCTTCCTAAAACAAACGTATAGTATCTGCAACAAATTATCTTCCGAAATATTCTGAATTCTAATATACATCTGGCCCAAGGATTTCTGATAAGGGATTGTATGCCTGTATTTCCTTAAGTCTCTTTGGCCTTGGAAGAATTCCAGATATTTGAAGTTCATGGCCAGGGTACAAGCCAGAACTCCCTATAAAAAGCCTCTGAATGACCACTGAGATACAAATGTAAAAGCTATGATGTTTCTTTGTGGGTCAGTCAGGCTATAGCCCTTTGAACTTCCACTGTTGTGGAGTGCTGGACTGAGATTGGCTGGTGAGACTTCCATAGTATTATGCCATAACCTGAGATATGGTGTGACCAGTTTTGACAGTGGTGGCCAACTGGGATGCACTGACTCACAAAGGCAGAGTGGACCCCTCTGCAGGTGCTGGGCAGTGACTCTGAGCCTCTGTCTGGTAGTCAGTGGTCTAGGTCAAGATTTGGCAGGAGGGAGCAATTCTTCCAGCAGCTAGGGCAACTCAGGAATGAGAAATCCAGGGATGAAGACATGCAGAGTCCAACCTTAGACAGGGGGCCAGGGCAGGGCTGCAGTCCCAGAGAAAAGGACATGCAACAGCAAGCAGGGCCTCAGTCTAAGGAGCTGCCAGTACAAGAGCTCCATTGGTAGAGACAACACAGAAGACCTGCCTGGGATTAAAGCAGGACTGGGTCTCAGGAAGAAGGCTGGGCCTTCTCAGGAGCTAGGCTGCCTGGATGCTGAGCCGCACACTGGGGAGCTGGGGCAGCCTCAGTCTCTCGATACTAACATCTAGTTTGGCCCCCAGGATTAGACATGGACTAGATTCTAGAAAGGTTTCTTCTGTAGGCAGGTCCTGGCACCAAGAATTGAAGGTTCATAGGGAAGAGAGATTAAGAATCCCTCCAGTCCTAGATACCATAGTGACTTGGGTTGGTCCCTATGCCCAGAGAAAAGTTGGGCCCTTGCCCAGCTCCTGTGAGGTAACTTATAAGCCCTTGGAACACGCTCCTTCATAAGAGTAACTTTGTTTACCTGGGAGGTCTTGGGCCACACCATAGTTTGACTGTGCTAACAGTGTGATGTATGGAAAGTGGGGGTGGGGACTGGGCCACATAGTATCAGCTTGACCTCTGGAGGGGCTGGAGACTAAGGCCAGCCAAGTCAGCAGTCAGCCATGCCTCCATGATCGACCCCCAATAAAAAAAATGTGGACCCCAAGGCTCAGCTGAGCTTCCCTGGCTGGCAGTACTGTATGTGTGATGCACCATATCACTGCTGGGAGAAGTAAGCACTGTCCACATGTCTTCACTGGGAAAGGACAACTGGAAGCTCAAGCCGGGTCTCTCATGGGCCCTGCCCTATGAGTACAATGGCTTTTCTGAGTTCTCGAGTCCTAGCAAATCATTGAACCTGCAGGTGGTCTTGAGGATCTCCCAAACTGCAGGCGCACCTTCCTCTCTAAAACAGACCCAAATGGGCCCTGAATTCCCGGCACTTTTGTGCCATTCTTGCTCCTCCACGTGTTCCACCATCCCAGTGCCTCAATGGCCAGTTGGATCACTCTGCAGATCCGTGTGCCATGGCAGCCAGGGCCTCTTCATCCCCAAGGCTGGGGCCAGTGGGAGCCACTACAACTACTTGAGTGTTCCACCTGCACCCAGCCAGGGAGCTCCATTTCCACCGTCACCCTCCCTTTCTGGCTTCCAGGCCACTTCCCAACCACAAATCCAATTATTGAACTAAGACATAGTAGTTTATTAGCAATGACTTCATGGAATGTTAAATAAAAAACTTGCCCTAAACCCCACCCAGTGAAGGAACCACATGGTCACAGTGAAACCTTTAGCAAGTCCCTTCTCATCTTGTCTTCAATTTTCTACCTAGAAATAACACCTGCCCTGCTGCTCTGCTGCTTGCGAAGACTAAACCTATAGTGCTGGTAAGGGCTTTACAAACTGAGCAGTGATCAGCAAACTTCAGGAAAGGAAATTTTAAGAGAGCACAGAGTGTTCTGACTTGGCTAGCTTTGGACAAAAGTCAAAATTTTTGTCCGTGTTTCCTTTGTCTCTACTTTCCTTAGAAAATATTTTCTATGATTACTGACAAACTAAAATAGTCACCTTTAAGAAAATTTCAAAAATAGAAGGGAGGGCAGGGGAATACGTTCATTCATGCTTTTGTGAGTTCCCTGCCTCTGTTTCTTTATAAGCATATTTTAAATTGTCTGTAAGATAGAGAAATGCTCTCTTCCCTTCACATTTTCACTTAAGTCCCTTCTCTCTTTTCACCAGCGCAAGTCACCCTTGGCCATAGGTTCCCTTTTCACTGTGATCCTGGCTCCCCATCATTTTAGGGGCTTTCTTCTCCTTTGTCTCCTCTGTTGGTTGTCCCAGCTGAACCCTGCGTGGCACAGACACTATTCTGATTGGTGAAGGGTTTCTCTAGAGCAACCACAGCCCACATAGCAAGACAGGGGTCGTTACCCTGTGGACTCCAGCAGGTGCCCCAGCCTGATCCCACCAACTTCTCTAATGAGCTGGAAGGCAGGAAAATTAACTTCACGGATATGCAGGTGGCATTCCCCAGGACTGGGGTCTGTCCTCATCTCTTTTTCGCAAGACATACTCAATCCCTCTTTCATTTTTCTCTACTTTGCTCCCCCACCCAGAAGAATAAATAGAGACCAACAGGTGGCATTCCCCAGGACTGGGGTCTGTCCTCATCTCTTTTTCGTAAGACATTCTCAATCCCTCTTTCATTTTTCTCTACTTTGCTCCCCCACCCAGAAGAATAAATAGAGACCAGAAAAATGAAAAAGGCTTTCCACCAACTACCCCAAGGTCACAGGAGAGTGACTAAGTTCTACCCCCACAGTCCCCCACCTACCCCAGGAAAAGAAGCAATTCACAGAAAGCTAAAAATCTAAAGTTTTAGTCTAAATAGTCATGCAAACTTCGCTTTCTACTCTAAAACAAATCTTCATTTGCTTTAAGACATATAGCTTTTTTTTTTTTTTCAAAGTACAGACCCTGGAGTCAAACCACATGGGTTCAAATCCAGCACTTCAGTCTGCCAGCTGTGGGACCTTGGGCAAAGTAGCTGGCCTCTGACCTTAGCCTTGGTTTCTTCATGGCATTGTTATAATGATTCAAAGAGTTTCATATATATCAAGTTCTTAGACCAGAGCAGGCACACAGTAAGCACTACTTGTGTTAGCTATTATTATTTTAGAATAAAAATATATGAAATTACTAGCTGGATTACTACGTTTCCTCCAACCTACCTCTGTCCCCATCAAATCAGAAGAAAACCGATGATCTGTGAAGATATGTCGTGTTCTAGAACTCTTGATCTACTACTGAAACCTCATGTTGAAATGCATGGAAGTAGGCACAAATTGACCCCAGAGCAATTCCAGCCCAAATCCTTGTAGCAGGGTGTTTGGTGCCAACCGGACCCATTTCCTCCTGCACTCATGCTAAAACCCCTTTGCCTGGCACCAAAGCCCAGCCCAAACGTGCTTGTCCAAAGCTTTCCAGCACCTTCTCTTACTATTCCTGAACACAGGCCTGTATGTCAGCCTCTGTGCTGTCTTTGCTCATGTTCAATTCAATTCAGTGAACATCTACCAAGAAAGGGAATGCGGGAAGCAGGATACAGGAAGTTGCCAAGTCAGGATGCGTCTCAGGTAAAGACCTTGGCCTGATCCACAGGTGTGCTGGGTCTAACTTGCTCCACAGAATAGTCCTCTTTGAGGCAGGGCTTTGTACCCTGTATGAGCTGTCATTAGCCATTGTGACATCCAGCCATCTCACGAAGAGGCTGCTCCTGTCAGCCAGAGCTGGGCTCCAGCCAAGGACACAGGTGTGAGCCCTTCCCCATTAGCTACAGCACTCCCAGCAGTGGGGGAGGGGGCACCAGCCACTAAGTGGACATGGGTGGGTCACTACAGTGTCTGCTACATCTGGCGTCCACTTTTTTAAAACATGCATCATATACTGACCTCACTGAGGTGGTCGTGGGAGCCATAACTCAGAATTCTAAGCTGAAAGTGGCAATAGCAGGAACACAAATGTTTGATTGAGTGGCTTCAGGGCACTCATCTGCCGGATCCAGCTTGTGCCAGCTCACAGGAGCCCATGGCTAGATTTTCAGGAACTTTGCAAGCTGATTGTGAAACACAGATGATATTAAAAATTAAATTATATAAGCTTACAATTAAATAATTACATTAAAAACAGAAGTAGAAATAATTTAAAACTCGTGTAGGGAAAGTGAAGGAAAATGGTCAGGATCCCTCAGATGTTCAGCATCTTGCCAAGCATTTGATGTAAATACACACATGCGCCAGCTGTTCCTTGGTTATTGTCTAATGTAATTGTGCATGTGCACCCAGGTGCTCCTAGGTTGTCTGACTTGTGCCCAGGTGTCCTGGTGTAGTGGATTGAATTATGTCCCCCCAAAACTCCCTGAAGCTTGAACTGTGTCCCCCAAGTTTTGAAGCTTGAATTGTGTCCCCCGAGTTTTATGTATTAGAAACTTTTATGTATTAGAAACTGTGACTGTTAGGGCCGGCCCATGGCTCACTTGGGAGAGCGTGGTGCTGACAACACCAACTCAAGGGTTAAGA
>NW_007733432.1:63548-65873 GCF_000696425.1 Galeopterus variegatus | reverse complement strand
GATTGGACTGTAGGACCGTGCTGTAGTGACTGGATTAAAAATGGTGGCCTGGGGCGTTGCTCAGAGGGCTTTAAAAGAAGAGGAGAGTCTGCATTTTGCTCTGTTTCCAATGTCTTGCAATGTGAGACCCCTGGGTCACTGTCGCCACCGGATGGACTTTGGACTTCCCAGCCTCAAAAACTGTAAGCAATAAATGTCGGGTTTTTTTAATAAATCACTCAGTTTCGGGTATTTTGTTATAAGCAACAGGAACGGACTAATACACCTGGATTATCAGACTTAAGTATAAAGGATGAGTGGCTCTGGTCCACAGAGATCCCCAATCCCCAGATGCCCAGGGCGGGGGGCGGGGGGAGAGTGTCACAGGGAGGCCACACTCTTGCTGTAGGCTGTTGCTGTCATGGCCCCTGGGATGCCCTGAGAGGCCACCGCTGCTGCTGCTGCTGCTGCTGCTGCTGCTGCTGTTGAGGAAGATGAGGACTGAGCTTGTGTCGTCTGCCAATGGCTCCCAGGATCTTTCCCAGTTACCTAGCTCATGGACCTGCGTGTGAGGGGTCTGGTTACCCAGCCAGGCATGTGAGGGATCTGGGGACCCAGCCTGGCATGTGAGGGGTCTGTGACCCAGTCTGCACAATGGGTTGGAAGGGTCTGTGGGCCCTCACCCTAGCCTTAGCGATACCACTGACTACATTGGCAGATTCTGACAATAGCCCTAACAATACAACTCATCACCTCCTAATCATTTCACTACATTTTACTGATGTCTATGATCTGGGGTTATTTACTTCAGGGTATCTGTATGGTGGAAAAGCAAATATAATGGGGTGCTACTGGGCATCTCCCCGACTCTGTGTTGAGTGGCCTCATGTTGGTACTTTGAAATTGACCATAGTGGGAGAATTTATACCACAGAAATTGGAAGACACTATTCACATCAGGCTTTTTTCCCCAGTGAGCCAGTTAGATATTTACCAGCATATCACTGCTTCGGATAGAGTCATTCTCCCCGCAACATGCACAAACACACACACACACAATGACCAAATGCCTGTCCAGGGGCAGTTCTCCATGGGAAAGGGGAGGGGGAGGGGGAGAAGCTTTTGTTTGTTTCTGGAATTTTTTAAGCTGGGTGTTATAAGAAAAGAGTTTCTTTTCCCCAACTCCCCGACCTCTGCAGGTAGGATCCACCCGGTCATGGTACTTGATTGGTATGAAGCAGAAGTAGCTATGGCCCATGAAAATTTCTGAGGTGCTTTGAATAATCTGCTTAGATGATAGCTCTTCATCAATTCATTTAAAATGTTCTCTTGCATCTGAGAGGATGTGGCACCGCTGATCCCAGCTTCAATGAGGGGGTGAGTGATGAGGACTCGTTACAAACCAGAAACTCCCTTGCAGGAAGATAGCATTCCCCCAGCTCCCGACACCAAAGAACTAAATGAAGGAGTTAATCCAATTGGAGCCCTGAAAAGGAGCAAGACTTAATTATTAAGGCTATGTTATTTACAAAGCTGTTGTTATTTAACAGAGAACTTCTTTGCTGCTAATTAACTCTAAGAGGACCCTTAAATGGAAGCCCGCACAAATACTTGAGAAATTGTGGCAAATCTCCTAGTATTTAGAAGCACAAGCCATCCCATCTGCTGGCATCAGATCTACTCTCTTGGGTCCCCACAGATGAGGGGCCACCCACCTCAGGCCTGGCCTCTGCCACTGAACTCAGGTGTGAACTTACAGACCTGAAGTATAAACGCCTGTTCTAAACAGACACCTCCTCCTGCCCACTTCCCAGGGGTCCTGTGCTAATAAATTGGCATTAATAAGATAAACTAATTGAGGGTGTTTGGGCCCACAGGCTGGGTTCTCAGCTGCTACATCCTGGCTCCCAGCCCCTCTCCTGCTGATCCCAGCAACCAGCAGAAATTGTGCTTGTGGGGGGTAGGGGTGTGGCGGTGGCCAGGACAGGGTAGAAACAGAGGAACCTGGGGTCTGGGGTCTGGGGCCTGAAGCACAGCACCCTTGGCTTGCTACAAAGTGAAGGTGAACTTGCCTCTCCTTTTCCCCAGCTTGGTGGGTCTGACCCAGTGCAGGAGGAAGTGTCTTTAACCATTTGGATTTAGTTTCTTTGGCAGAGTGAAATCACAGACTATAGGGAGGGGAAAGGACCCTCAAGGTATGGGGACCACATTTTTCTGATAGAAAACCAAGATACTTGGTCTGACAAAGGCTTTTTAGACATTTGCTATGTGCAAGAGGCTGTGTCAGCAAGACAATTTGGAGGCTGAAATGTTGCAATGGATAAGACATTTCAGTGGTTTATGGAAA
>NW_007733432.1:60826-62395 GCF_000696425.1 Galeopterus variegatus | reverse complement strand
CCTTTGGTCTCTTAATTCCTCATAATCTGTTTACTTCATTTAGCCTGTATTTATACATCAAGGGAGCATTCTTTATAAGGTACTTTCTGCTGTTCTCATGCCTGTCTTAGACTATAAATGTCTGTGATTTTTTGACCAGCAGCTAGCACAGCACCACACGCAGGGAGGTACTTCATTCACATAGGCCCACTCTGAACCGTTGTGCAGGTCGGGCACTGCACAACTCCAGGGGGTGCCAGTCATAATGCAGGCCGGTGCTCTTTCATAGAACTTTCTGCACTGATATACACTGTTCTTCAACCTGTGTTATCCAATGTAATAGCCACTAGGCACTGTGGCTCTTGTGTGCTTGTAATGTGGTTAGTATGACTAAAGAACTGAATTTTCAAATTTTATTTAATTTAAATGTAAGTAGCCACATGTGGCCAATGGCTACTTATTATTGGACAGCATAGTCTATTGGACATAGCAGTCCTATGTCCATAGCTTTTCTGCCCATAGCTTTTCTGCCCATAGCTTTTATGCATACATTCACTCAACAAATACTTATTGGAGCTTCAACTATGAGCATAGTTCTGTGCCAAGCCCTATGGATACACAGAGAGTGTGACAGTCCCTGCTCCAGGAAACCTCCAGGCTTGAAACACAGTGGGCTAAGTGTTATGAGGGGAGCATTTACTAGCTGCATTGCTGCACAGATGAAAGGCTGGGTCTGGCAGAGTGAGAGATTTTTTATTTTTCCCATGAGAGATGTTTAAGTTGGGTCTTAAAATAGAAATACACCACAAAGATAAAGTGAGCGAGATATTTCAGGAAGAGAGATTGTTTTAATCATTTGATTATGATGAAATGAATGCCTTTGTGGTTAGCAGTGCACAATCACTCTCAAGACTACTAGTACAAATATGTTTGCAGGACAACTGCAAAAGGAAAAGCTCTTTTGATAAGGGTTTTCTAAATTCCAGGATCCCTAGCTAGGAGGGGACCTCGTTTATCTCCCTGTCCTGGGACAGGATTATGAGGCGACCTGCCTAGGAGATCAGTCCTCAAAGGCCTTCGTAAAACCAAGGTTTTATACTTAGAGAAAGAGTTGGCAGCTGGGCTTCTCTTCTCACTGGTTGGCTGGTTGGAGGCAGGAGAGAGAGAAATGTCTTCCTTCACTACTGTTGTGGATAAACAGGTATAGGACTTTCATAGCAGAAGAGAAAGGCTCCAAAAGATCCTACTCTCTCTAGTACAGTTATGCAGGTGAAGGCTGAGGTAGTCTTTAGAGGCATAAAAGCAGGCACCAGGGCAGTTCCACCCTTTGCCTCACTCATGAAGAAGGGACGGGTCTGGCACATGGGCCTAGACTCAGGGCTGGTTAACCACTGTTCCAGAGCTTCTCTCCTCTTCTCTAACTGCCTCCACATTCGCTGCCAGTCTCAATCAAGAATGGAATTTCATCTAATTCTATAATTCCACATACCTTGTGAAGGACTCTGCATCTTGAAGCTAAAGTCTCAAACGTGTGATTTTCCAAGTGACATCATAAGCTCAGCTCTATGGCTGGCCCTCAGCAGTGGTGGG
>NW_007733432.1:57454-59948 GCF_000696425.1 Galeopterus variegatus | reverse complement strand
AGGTAAATCCCAAGGGGATTTTTTTTTTTTTTTTTAAATTTTAAAGTAGGAACTGAGAGAGCAGGTGGAAAGATGCCCTCCAGCCTGGAACTGGACTGGACCCTTCCTTTCCTTTGACTACTTTCCAAGGTGGGGGCAGAAAAGACTAGGCACCTAAGAATGTGCTGTGTGTGTTGAGGGTGGGTAAGGGACTTGCAGAAAGCACGGTGTCTTCCAACGGCACTGCAGTGGACCACCAGTAACTGTGGTCCAAATGCGAGAGGGATCAGAGCCTGGTGTCTTGGTTCCCTCCCTCCTTCCCTTAATTCTAGGTACAAATTTGGATGTGATCGTCCATCCTGGCCTAGGAAGAGAGAAGAATATGCTGAGGGAGAGACAAGAGACAAGGTCAGGGAGTCTCACTTCTTGCAGAACCTACAGGGAAACGACCTTCCTGGTAGCTTCTGTTGGCTTTCACTGCACCTGCTTTCCTGCCCTCTTGCACTGCTTGGAGCCTAGATTCTTGGAACTTGTTAAAGAATTTGCTCCTTCTATGTTCCCTCTGAACATGCTATTCAGCTTGCTTTTCTACATCCTCATTCATCCACCTTTCTGTAGCTTAGCATGACTATCACTCCCGACTCTACCACTTACCTTCTACAAAGTTAGGGAGCAGTCCCCAAGACCACCCTCGCTTCTGGCCAGTTGCAAGCTCAGGCAACTCCAAGACCACCCTCAAGTCAATAAGTTTTCTGGAAGGACTCACAGCACTCACTGAAAGTTAGTATATGCATTGTTATGTTTTACTGTAGCAAAAGGATACAGATTAAAATCAACCAAGGGGAGAGACAGCTGGAGCAGAGTCCACGAGAGTTCCACATGCAGAGCTTCCAGTTACCCTCTGTCAGTGGAATCATGCACAGCACTAAATTCTCCCAGTAACAACCTATAACAATATGCATGTAATATTGCCAGACAGGGAAACTCTCCTGAGCCTTAGTGTCCAGAGTTTTTAGTGGGGCTCAGTCATGTAGGCATGGCTCACCATCCATGTGGCTGGCCTTAGTTTCCAGCCCCACTAACAGTGAGCTGATACATGCCCAAAATCCTCTCATACATTGTATTGTTATCATAAGCCATCTGGTGTGGTCTAAGGCCCCCAGGTAGACTAGGACACTCTTATCAGGCAGGATATTCCAAGGGCTTAGAGATTACCTGCAAAGAGCCAAGGGCAAAAGTCAAACCTCCCTTTGGGAAAAGTTAATCGTTTCCCACATCCCATCTGTGTGATGTCGCACTCTTACTAACCTCACTGGGCCTTATTTTCTCATCAGTAAATTGGAGACAACGATCCCTGCCTCACTGGGTTCTTGTGAGAATTAAGTGACATAAGGTATGTGAAGGGCCTGGTATATGAAAGGTTCCAACAAAAACTAGATTCCCCCTGATTTCCTTAAGGTGCTCTGTTCTCATCTCCTAAACTGGCCTGGGCACCGTTCCCTCTCACCTCTTCTTCCCACCCCTTATCCCAACCCAACTTGCTTTTATTTTTCCCTCAGAAAGGAAAAAATACACTACATGTTGTTATTGAGCTGCTTTTCCTTTTAAAAAGATATGTGTGTGTCATTCTTTTTAAAAAGCATCTTCATACTTTTCCACTGAACGGATTATTATAATGTATTAAATCAGAGCTCTCTTGATGAGCCACACTGAACATTCTTGTGCATATACATTTTTGTGGTTTGCGCCAGTGTTTCTGCAGGCTGAATTCTTAGACGTGGCATTGATGAGTCAAGGGTACATTTAAAGTCTCGATGGTACTGCCAAATTGCTCTCCCAAAAGGCCATACCAAGTTAAGCCTCCACCAATAATGCAAGAATCTGCCTGCTTTCCCACACCTCCTGGGTCCATGTGGAAGAGGATGGATTGGAGGGTGTAAAAGACACTTGTTGGGGCCCTGCTCCCATCCATCAGCAGTACACCTGCACATGCTCAGCAGTTCTATGGCAAGTGCCTGAGACTCAGTGCCTGGGGGATTTCTTTTGGTCTGAGCCCAGGATAAGGCAGGGCTTGTGCATTTCAGACAGGAGGAGTGAAACACCAGGGAATGTGAAAATTCTCAATGACTTGCCTTTCACCATAACAGAGGACACAGTGGGGTTTCAGGTCCAGGGTCAGTGGAGAAACTAGGTTGAGAGTCCATGCCTGCTGCGGGGTGCAGCCGGAACCACAGATACACACCCAGGAGAGAAAGGAAAGCAGAAGGCCAGATAAACGTCTGGAAAGAAAAAAGCAACCACTTTCTGCCTTTAGCACTGAGCAAGTCTATTCCTGACACACTTGTAGAAGAACAGCTGGCACCAGGTCCATAGGGTCCTCTTAACCCCTGGATTCCACCACCAGCAGGTGGTGCCCCTCCTCTGATCAGGACATGCCAGCAGCTCCAGGGACACCTAGGCCAAAGAAATGCCTGCTTCTTCACCCTCGGGCCCCTTGGGGGTCTCTTTGCTCCCC
>NW_007733432.1:55656-56291 GCF_000696425.1 Galeopterus variegatus | reverse complement strand
TTCAACTTGACTATATTAGAAAATGCTAGTATTGTAAATCTAAAATGTTTAGGGCCCACCTTAAAATAGCAAAGCAGTTTTAAGTAGGCAATATCTGACACATTTAGGCTTTGAAATACTACTTGGGCAGGTTACTTGAGCTTTGGTCTTCTCTGCTAGAATAATAATGGGTAACATTTACTGAGTGCTTATTATATGACAAACATTGTGCTATGCAAATGATTTCATTTATCCTCCCAATATTCCTATGAGGTATATAATTATTCCTATTTTACAGATGAAGAAACGGAGGCTTAGAGAGATCAGTAGCAGTATACTGGACATAGAGGAGCCATTAGAAATTGGAACACGTCAGAAGGCTCCAGAAGAGATTCTTCAAGAAGATAAAATTGACAGGGGTCTGAACATACGGACATAAACACTTGATGGAGAATTTGGGGGTTGAATCATAGATCACTACTGTGCATAAAATGAAACAATTAAATGAGGAATAACAATTATTAGCTCCAGTAAAAACAAAAAGTTTGTAGGAAATGAAAAGGTCAGTTGTGAATAGGATTTATATAGGCATAATAAATATTAATTCTGATATAACCAGTATAAAGATACGACTAAATTGGGAGGCAGGGGAGGAG
>NW_007733432.1:52879-54275 GCF_000696425.1 Galeopterus variegatus | reverse complement strand
GCCCTTGTACAGTTTTGAAAACTTAAAAAAGAAAGAAAAGGAAGATAAGTAAATTGTCCGGGTTCACCCAGATCTGCCTTGGTGGAGGTGGGACTTGAACCCCAGCAGACTACTTCTGGAGCTGATGCCATAGCCATTATGCAATACCACCTATTAAATATCAACCTACTAGTGCTATAAAAAGCAAATGAACAATAGATACAAGAAACTCAGTGGCTGACATACGATAGGTGCTTGGGAAAAGAGAAATATTTTCTTTATCTCACGGAGCCAGCCACAACTGGATACTTTCTGTAAGGAGGGTAAGGGGGAACCCTGCCCTAGGTCCATGCCTGAGGAGTCCTGGTGCTTTGAAGTGCCTTCTTCTAGGTTTTCCAAGTGTCCCTGCAGTTCCCCGGACTGGCCAGGGCCAGGAATGCCATCTGGAGAGAGCTCCCATTCAAAGAGTTTCCAACATTCCCTTCTATTCTCTCCAATGGGGTTGGCCGGACACCCTGAAAAGCTCTAGGACTATCTCCTTTGGGGTCATCTAGTTCTAGGAAGGCACACTATTTCATTCACAAGATTGTGTAAGTTTGGGCTGGCAGAATGATGCTGAGAGTCTGATTTTAAATGACTCAAATTGTTTGTATAGACAGGGACCCTGTAGAAAAATACTTGCCCTGACACCTAGGTGCAGCTCTGCTTTCAGGTCCTGCCATACCAACCTTCCTCCCTTTCCCATTGCATTGATTTTGCCCAATGGCTGTAATTGCAGATTTCAAAGCATTTAACTGAAGAACATTTTGTCAGTTACCTGGGTGATTTCATCTATCTTTAATAGTCACTCATTCCTTCAGTGAGTATTTACTGAGCATCTACGTGTGCTAGGGTGGGGGATGTATAGGGAACAAGATGCATTTCTGCTCTCCCAGAGCTCACAAGCTGGAGGGGGAGAGATAGGCAGGGAGGTGGGTGTGGATCAGAGCAAGGGTGGTGCCAGGGTAGGGGCTATATGAGTGCAAAGAAAGGGGCCCAACACGGCCTTGAATGGGGCCTCAGAAGGGTGCTGCAGAGGGGACTGTAGTTTTAGATGGGGAGCTGTGCTAGAAGTTTCCAAGAGCTCTTCCAAGAGTAAGATTCTATGATTCCACTATTGGGATCATTCCCCTGTCTCAGGTGATAACTCCGAGCTCAGGTCTCTGTGCTTACCAGCCAGGGCCTGATGCACTCTTCAAGTCAGAGCTAGAAGGGACCTGAGGCGATTGATTATTCAATCAACTTTTCATTGTTCAGTTGAGGAAACTGAAGCCCACAAGGTAATGTCTTGCCCATATCAGATAGTCAGTTACAAAGCCAAGACTAATACTTGGATATCTGGTCTTCCGGTCCAGGGCTGTTTCCATCCTAACTCCAT
>NW_007733432.1:6074-51531 GCF_000696425.1 Galeopterus variegatus | reverse complement strand
CTGCCCCGAATCCATCCTATTCTGTCCATATCTGCCCCCCCCCCCCCATCCAGCTCCCGACCCCTGCCCCGCCCAGCACCCTTTCCACCTCGTTGGCCGCGTCCCCTCCCCCTTCCTGCATCCTCACCCTCTTTCCTCTTTCCTCTCGGTCCTCGCCTCATCCATGAGCCCTGCCTGCCTTATACCTCTGTTTCCCTCGACACCCCACCTGGATTACCCCACCCCGTCTATTTTTCCTGCCCCACACATCAGCCCCTCTCCCTGCCCTCCCCTGTTCCCTTCTTCTCATGCCCCGTCACTCCGTGGGCCTGTCTCTCCATTAGGTCCCTCATGATTTCTGTCCTCCCCCAGTTCCCCTCTGCTCACCCTCTCCCAGCCCTTTCCCTCTGCCTCTTGGTTTCCTCTAGCATCATAGTCCCTCTCCAGAATCTCCCTTCTCCCCCTGGGCTTCTAGCTGGCCTGCCACCATCACCTTCTCCACCTGCCCTTCTTGGTGCTGCTTGTAGCTGCACAGCTTGTACTCAGCCCCCTCACTTGCCCTGGGCCCTCCCTCCCTGCTTGGGGAGGCTCAGGGCTCTGAAGGCCCCATGGACTCACTGTTGTAGAGTCCTCTTATAACCCCATTCTGCATGTTTTATCCTGTTCCTGGCTGGGGGTGAAGGATGCTGGGGTTAGTAGGCCTCTCTTATGTTCCTCTCCAGCCTCCCGGCTCCTCTAGCTGTTCGGGTTTGTTTCCTCGGTGGATTGGGGGCGCGGGTGCTAAGCATAGGGAAACTGGGATGGAGGAGTGGCAGGGTCCAGGGGAATGGATGAGTAGGCTCGTCCTGGGTATTGTTCTGAGCCCTGGGGTATAAAGGCCTGGATGAGGAGCCCTGCTGGAAGGTTGGAGAATTTTGGATTTTAGAGAGCGTTCTTCCTCAGCCTCCAAGTCAGCACTTTGGCATCAGGAGCTGTCATGAGTGCAGCTGATGGGCTGGGCTGAGAGTGGGCAGAGTGCTGAATCACCTAGACTCCACTGCCCATGGCAGACCCTCTCCTGCCCTGAGCCATGTCCTTCCTGCTCCTGATTCCTTCCTTGGCATTTGCATTGGGCTGTGTGTGTGTATGTGCATGTTTATTGGGTAGAAATGTCTCCTCCCTCTGTCCGGAGAAGAGAACGACAATGCCCCTTTTCTGCCCATCTGTCTCCCAGGCATGAGGGCCTAGTGTGTCTCATCTACCCTTGGAACTGTGGCGAGGCCCGATGGGCCCGAAGACAAGGGCGGGCCACGGGGCTTTAAGACCTGGTTGGGCAAGAGATGAATTGTTTGTATGTGGCCAGAGACAGGCAGGTTCAGAACTCACAGAACTTGGAACATAAGTAGGAGAAGCCTAAGGAAAATGTGTGTGGACAGTAAAAGTCTCTGGCGATAGGGGTCATACCAGCTGTGGGGTGGAGGCAGGGAGAGGAAGGCAGGCAGAGATCCATCCTCCTCTGGCTTGCGTATGACTGGACCTGGTGGAATTGTGTTGCAGGAAGAACTGAAGCAGATGAGGGGGTCTATGCATCTAATACATTCTACCTTTTGTCTTGACTGAGCTGGCACTTCTGAGAGCCTAATTCCTCCACCTTGCCTTTGGATTCAGCTGAAAGGGTGTGTGTGTGTATGTGTGTGTGTGTGCAGAGAGAGAGAATGACATAAATGAGGAAAGAGACTCGCACTTAGCCCCAGAAACAGTGTTTTCCAGTGTGAAACAGGGAGTGGTAGCCCAATTCCTGTCTTGGTGGCCTCAGCTAAAACCCAGAGGCTTAAATTGGGAAGTTAAGAGCAAATTGCGGACAGACCCTGTCCCTTCTCTGCAAGGCTCCCTCACTTTAGAAATCTGAGTGGTCGGACTCCTTCAGCTTATGTGCGGTAACTCTGAAGGGGCCTCAGGAGTCCCCACTCAGCTAAAACCCAGAGGCTTAAATTGGGAAGTTAAGAGCAAATTGCGGACAGACCCTGTCTCTTCTCTGCAAGGCTCCCTCACTTTAGAAATCTGAGTGGTTGGACTCCTTCAGCTTATGTGCAGTAACTCTGAAGGGGCCTCAGGAGTCCCCGGCAAGAGGGCGTGCAGCTGGGGGACTGGCTGCCCCCTGCTTTGTCACCCTTCTCTGCCCCTGGTATCAGTGTCTCAGGGCTGCCGGCTTTTCCTGGTACAGAGAGGAGGCATCACCTGCAGCCGTTGTCAAGAGCTGATTGGATTAAGGTTCTGACGTCGAAATGCTTGATTGGGGCTCAGGTTAAGTGAGGGATTCTAATAACAACGTACATATTTCCCAGTTTTGTGCAATGAATCTCACCCCTCATCCCCTTGTTTGGCATCACAAAGGCTACAGAGAGATAAACCAAAGCACACAGAGAGGGGAGCCGGCTCCCTGAAGAGCTGGAGCGAGACCTGCTGCTTGTGCCCAGCTAGCTCCCTGTGAGCTGGACCAGGCTGTGCTTACAAGGGCTGGTTCTTTCAGGGACATACTGAGGAGGAGGCTGAAACCTGGGAGTTGGGTTCTGGCTTTGGATTTCTGAGGGGGGGCAGGCCTATTTCAGAGGAGGGTCCTATTTCTGCAGTGACTGAGGGACAGGATTCCAAGGCTTTGATCACTCTGTCGCAACTTGTTCCCTACCTAAGGTGCCACTCTCCTGCCTCAGGCTCATTTGGAGGCCAGAGGCACACAGATCTCCAAGACCCTCCAAGTTGGATGTGAGGATCATTGCTTTGTCTTTAGAAAAAGACAATCTTAAGAAATCAGAAAGGGAGAGGCAGGGAAGTTCAGTTCTCAGTCTGTTTGGCGGGCGTGGGGAGAGAAGTGGGACGAACTTCAAGCTGGTTACTACTTGCTCATTTAACAAATATTCATTAAGCCCTACAGTGTGCTGTTCTGCTAGGTGCTGAGATCACAGACATGAAAAGGAAGACAGGGTCCAATCTCTCAGAGCTCCAGGGTAATGGAAGAGGGTAACTAGACAAGTAGCATAGATAAAAGCTTGAATGAGAATATCTGGACAGGGATGTTGAATAGCAGGATCTTTAATTCTGCTGGTATCATCCCCCTCTCCTTTACAGCTATAAAGAGTGCTTAGTAGATGTTCTCCAGAATCGTAGCTCAGGGCTGACCCCGAAGTTGACTGTCAGAAAAAGGGTTGGGAGGAGTTGAGAGTCAGGGTGTTATAAGATCCACAGCTTGAGGGGCAAGAGGGGGGATGTTCTGTTTGCAGCTGAACCCCACTAGCTGCTGCTACAGACTGTGGGGGAACACCCATAGGAAACCCTGGGACGAGGGCGAGGCTACTTAACTCTCCCAGTCCCATCTTCTGAGCACTTGTATTTTAGGGGCAAAGTGTGATCTGGATATACTTAGGATGTCAGTGAGCCAGAGGACAGAGGCCCTGTCTGCCCTCAGGGAGCTCCCAATATGGGGAAATAGCAATTACATGCTTAGGGATGTGCTGAGAAGCAGGGTGAGGGAGAAGATTGTGAGCTCTGATATGTTGAAAGGATCTTGGAGTTTTGGGGAGGTAAGAGTCAGGTGGGAGTCATCAGAGTTCAGATGGGTGAGGGGAGGCTGATGGTGAGCAGGGAATACCCTTGGAAGTTATATGTTTGAGCAAAGGTTACCATGAATATCCACAGCTGAAATGGGAAAAGATCCTAAGGATAGAGACTCCAGCCTCATCTGTCAGAGTAGCCCCTCTCTTCTCCACACACCCAATTTAGTTGATTTCATTAGTGTGTCCTGAGCCTTGAACCTGTGTCAGGAATTGTGCTAGGTGTTAGGCATGTAAGTCAAATTGGAGAGAGAAATGAAAACAAATTAAAACTCAGCACAAGAAATGCTATACCAGAGGTTAGATGGGTTCCTCGCATTGTAGGCGCATGGTGGAGGGGTCACGGTGGGCGGGAGGACCTGGAGTGATTGCACCAAGCTGTTTGGATAGACCCCTGCTTTGGCTACAGCAGCTTAATGTCAAACCTTTGAGCATTTACTCAAAAACCCCACGAGGGCCAGGCCTAACTGCAAGGGCAGATGTTGGATGCACATGGCCTGGTCCCTGGGACTGCAGGGGAGAGCTCTGGGAGTGCATGGCTGTGCTGGGTGCTGACTAGGCACTTCCGCAGCTTTGCTGACCCAGGGTGTTGGTCAGATTGTGCCAGCCAGCTTGGGAACCCTCGAGCTACTCTCCTTTCATTAGATCTTGAGACAAGACATAAAACTGGCATTAATAGCTTACTATGTGCTAGACACCCTACTATATGCTTTATATGCATCATCTCATTTAATCCTTTCTCATAAGGGTTAATCCTACGAAAGAGGTATTGTCAGGATCCTGGTTTTACAGATAATGGAGCAGACTTAGAGAGGTTGTTACTTGTTTAAGATCACAGAGCAGATGAGTTACAGAGGCAGAATTTAAACCTATTATTTGTTTGACTTCAAAGCCCATGCTCTTCTCCACAGTGAAAAAATAGAGAACTGGAATGTTTTATCTGCATGCACAAGGTTTTACAGGAAAACCTGTTAGAAGGGTTCAGTGAGAATGCATTTCTGAGTACCTACTATGTCCTTCTGAAAGATACAGAAATATGGTTCCTGCTTTCAAATACGGGAAATATGACAGAGACACACAAAACACCTCGAGAACCATACAAGGCAGTGTGTAATTAAGTCTTCATTGGTGCCTCAGACAGTAAAATATTACAGGGAGGTGTGATCTGTCAGTTGGATCAGTCTGCTGGAGTCAGGGAGATAACGTAGCATGGTGAAAACTGCTCAGCCTTTGAGGTCAGACAGACTTTGAGATCAGACTTGCTAGCTGGGGAGCTGTATAGCTCATTTGTGAAACGGAGATATTAGTATGAACCTTGTGGAGCTGTTATAAGGATTAAATGTGGTAAGCTAGTGAAGGGCCCAGCACAGTATCTAGCTGGTAGTAAATACTCATCAAATGTAACAGCTATTCACAGAGAAGGTGGGAAGGGAACTGAACCTTGAAGAACTGGTAGAATGTGGATATGGAAAGGAACAGAAGGGTATTCTAAATGAGGGAACCCACAAGATCTATAAGCAAAAGCTTGGTGGGTTCTGTTTCTCTGGGAAAGAAGTGACCTGCCTCATCCTCACTCCTCTCCCACACCCTCACCCCTGCTTCTCCCTGGTCCTTGGTAAAGTCTTGGAGGAAAAGGACATCATCAGAAAAGGCATGTGGGGCCTATGTTCTACTCTGGTCCCATCATTAACAGAGCTTAAATGTGTTTCTTTCTCTGTAAAATTAGAAGATTGCTGCAAGTTCTTGTCTCAGAAGCTCACGTCTCTGGGATTTACATCATTGATTAATTTCTTGGCCTGTCTTCCTCTCCCAAATGCAATGCCATAAAAAAGTTGAGGTGCCTGGGACATGGTGGGGTTATTCCCTTCGGCTGTTATTGTCCCTCCCCAGCTCCTGAGCTCCCCTTCTCCAGGGAGCAGCTGCCTGAGCATCTGCCTTCTCCTCCTTCACCTGCTCCTCCTCAGTCCTCCCCTCCTAGGCTGGCCCAGCCCCTCCTGAAAGGCCTCACTGGCAGGCCCTCCCCCCATCATTATGATGCTAATCGTGTTGTTAATTTTTCTGAGATCCAGAAAGAAAGCCCCAATCTGTTCTAATGAATTTAATTAGAGAGGGGCTTGAAGGGCTTCAGAACCTCTTACCAGGATCACAATAAACAGAGTTAACGAGATAAACAGCCTGGGATCAGCCACTCAGAGGTTGGAAGGGAGGATTTCCGACTCAGTCCTAGAATGAGAAAGTCCTTGGCACTCAGAGTTGGAGGAAGGCTGCCTGGGCTATTGTCCTCCAAGTGGGCTCCCCTTTGGTCTGTTTCTGCCTGCCCTACATACTTAGCTTCATACTTAGTTCTACCCTTAGGCGGCAGGGTGAGCCTCCTGAGGAGGTCTCATCATTGTCATCGTCATTACCATTTACTGGGCTCCCCTTTGGTCTGTTTCTGCCTGCCCTACATACTTAGCTTCATACTTAGTTCTACCCTTTGGCGGCAGGGTGAGCCTCCTGAGGAGGTCTCATCATTGTCATCGTCATTACCATTTACTGAGCCTCTGCTATTTGGGTCAGGCTACCACATCATTGTCTCCTGCCCTACAGGTGATGAGAGATATATGCTCAAATATAGGGAATATTTGCTACTTCCAGACAGTAAGTGCTAGAAGATTGATGGAAGATCATGTTGGGCTTGGATGATCTGCAAGAGGAAGTACTTGAGGTGGGTCTTGTGATATCAAGATTTGAAGACTGAATGATCAGAGCTGCTAGAGGAAGTGCCAGTGCAAAGGCAGAAATGTATGGAGGTGCTTTGATTCATGATGCATAAATGGCATGGCTTGGGTGGTGGGTACATGTGATTCAGTAGTGAGAGATGTGTCTGGAGCAGTATACTGAGACCTAATCATAGTGAACCCTGAGTGCTGGAGTCTTGATCTTCAAACCTGGTTGCACTGGGGTCTCCCTGCTTTGCTTCTTTGAGCAATTAGGATGGCCAGCTTGGGAAAGGCCTCCTAGGACGGGGGAGCTTGGGCCTTCACACTGAGCTAACTTTTCTGAATCCAGTTTAGGCCAATTGGGGTGGATTGACCAGATGCTAAGTTTTGTTCTCAGATCTTGTGATTTTCTGGGATGAGAGTAAATGGCTGGCAGAGCAATTCCAAGGACTTTTCCCAGTGATAGGAGTTGCCTCCTTCTTTACTGATGCCAGCCAATTTGCTTTGGCAGTAGCAGTTTTTACAAGTATTTAGCAGAAGCTTCCAGTTCCAGGGTCAATGAGTTTCATAACTCTTCCCTTTTTATTACTAAGGGTTCTCTGAGTGTGTGTATGTTCGTGAGTGCACAAATGCATGTTTGCGTCTGTGTGCTGCCTATGTTAGTGAAGTTATTTCCACTAGATTCTGGTTCTTGTTTGATCTTTATTTGCAATATGAAAGTTATTAAATATTTCTGGGCCTCAATTTTCCCTTGTGCAAGAAGGGGAAAGTCACCTCTGTATCTTACTGTGTGTGATATATTAACCGAATGCCTTTGGAATTGTATATTAAATATGAGGAAGTACCATATAACCACCATTTTGACAGGAAGTATAATATTGAGCTGAAATTTTAGGCCAGTTCCACGCTATTCTTGGAATGTCTTGACTTATGAGACCAGCCAGACCTTACTTTGGGGCACCGTCAGTGTTTATGCTTCTCGTTATTTCCTGTAGTCTGTTTGGGTTTATGTGTAGTTAGTAATGAAGTTAGTACATGGCTGTCAAGTGTTGGTTGACCTATGTGAGGGAAATTTATATGTGAGACATTGTCATCATGCGCCATTGTTATAATACCCATTGTGTGGTATTTTTCCACATGTTGGAGGTGACATGGTCTTTATGAAGGAAAATGCCTGAGGCCACAGACAATTTTCCTATGCTGACATAGGCAAGGACAGAAACTAGATCTCTTTCTGATCTTCATCACATGCTGAGTGGAACAGAAGCCTTTGGAACTCATAATGGGAGTTAAACTGGATTCTCTGTCTGACACTAGCCCTGGGCTGTGACCTGGTTTTGTTTTTATAAAATACTCATTGCGTCTGCAGCTAGTCTTTGAAGCCCCTACTGTGTGCATAGCACTCTTCTAGGTGTCAACTTGTTTCAAGAAAATCCTCAACTCATAGAATGTTACAAATGTTTTAGTCCAAGATCATTATTGTATTGACCAAGAAACTGAGACACAGGATGATGATGTAACTTACTTGTAGCTGCGTGGCTAATTGCTGGTGAAGGCTAGCTCTTCTTCCACATACTGGCCCACCAGGAACTTTAAAAACCACATACGAACCTAGTAATTATACAAGATGATAAGTAATTAAGTTCCCTAAAGCATGACCTCAACTAGAGGTGCTTTCGGCTGTCAGAGAAGGGAAGAAGTCAATGTAGACTAAAGTCCTTTGGGAGGATTTGAAGAGAAGTAGAAGCTGGTTTGGGCCTCTAGCGGTGGGTAGGATTTGAATAGGCAAAGGTAAGGAAATGGGCATTTCTGGTGGGATAAAGGGAGCAGAACCACAGGTTTAGAGAAGGTTAAGCAGCTGATGTGGTCAGGCATGGTGAACTTGCCAGGCCAGAGCACTGGAAAGTGCAGCTGGAGGGACAGCTGGGGCCGGACTGCAGAAAACCTTGACTTTCTAACTGAGGAGTTAGACGTGGAGTTGGTAAGGGGCATTTGAAGCTTCTTAGATAAACTGGCTCTTCCTCTGAAGACTGCAAGGTTGTGGTGCTAGGAGGAGTGGATGGGAAATTCCTTCACAGGTACCTAGTGGGTTCTGAAGGGATAGTTCATCCTGAAAGGCTGTTTGGGGAAAAGGAGAGTGCTGAAACTTTCTGAGACACTGGAGGGAGCCTGTCGCTGTCCAGAGTGCTGACCTGTCCTCCAAAAGATTTTCCACCCAGTGATGCCAGGTTAGAAAGTAAAGATGGGGAATACTTAGAACTACCCAAAGGAATCTGGAAAATGATTCTGGCTAGGACTAGGCAGCATGTGCACTTTCTGACAGTAGACTGGTTACAGCATCTTACTTCACAGTCCTTGTGATGAAAGCAGAAGTCTGGGTCCTCTTAAGAAGGAGAGGCTGTGTGTACACATGCGCATGCTAAGATGACCCAATTTCCAGCCCTGTAAGTTTTGCCTTAGAGTCTTTGTGTTTACATGAGAATCCCAGCACATTGCTTCTTTCACTGGGAAAATGCATTCCCTCTACTCAACATTCCACAGAGCACCTAAAACCTCTCCAGCAAACCGGGAGGGAGCAGCAGCAGTTCCCAGAAGACCCTACTCATTACTTCAAATGAAACATCTAAATGCTTGGTAATAGTGCTGTCCAATAGAACTTTCTTTGATGATGGAAATGTTCTATATTTGCACTGTTCAACATGGTAGCCACTGGTTACATGTGGCTACTGAGCACTTGAAATGGGTGGCTAGTGTGACTGAAGAATTGAATTTTGAATTAAATTTAAATTTAAATAGCCACATGTGGCTTCTATATTGGACTCTGTGGCTCTATATGGTCAGAATCCTTGCCCTTTGCTGCTTACCCTTGCTTATTGGTCCCTCATACCAATATGACTTTTGAAAGGGGGTAAGTTTGACAAATTGTTGGAGAAAGCCCCATGTTGAATCCAAACTGAAGTCTGTGTCTGTCTGTGAGTTTTGCCCTGATTTTCTTATTTTTACAATGAGAACAACCATCTTGATGCCCTGCAGTTTTCTGTTCAAGGGCAGATAGAAGGCTCCTTGGATTTTGGCTGGGGTCCCAGGGACCTGATCCCAGACTTTTTGGAGCCTCAAATGGGCAACCTATGCAGTGTTTATTGCCCTGGGAATCTGGCTCTGGGATGAGGTGGAGTACAGATGATGTGCTGTTTTGTGAGATGTTTATGGGCATCCAGTAGAGAGAGATTCCTGATCTTGATCCATCTTCCATTCTAACTCTAATATCTTTACACACATTCTGTTTACCTGGTATAGTGGATATGTCCCAGGATTGGGGTGTGGGTGAGTGGTAGAACTACTAGAGAGGGTAAAATGCTTAAAAATGCCAATCAGTAAGCAAGTAATAATAATCTGTCAAAAGACTGGGGCAGAAAATTTCCATTGTGTTGGCACATGCCAGCGCTCATAGGCCTACCTAACCTTATCATAAACATCCTTGATTTCCCTGGGTCTCTGGTCTTCAGCTTGCCGCGTGTAAGTCTGATTTCCTAAACCAGACTGCATGCTTTTTGTAGGTATGCCTTATTGTTTACTTGCATTCTCCCATGGAATCTCAATGTGCTGATGGTAATCCTTAATAAATGCCTGTTTGTGAGTAGCTCTTTGTTAGCTTGGAGCAATGGGTTTGACCCCTGGAAAATGTGTGCACATGAATACAAATAATATTTATCAAGCCCCTGCTGGGCGTAAGTCTCTGTGGGCAGTGACAAAGGAGGAACCGAGGATGGTTGCTCCCAGCTAAAGGGAGAGCAAAGGCAGGCACGTATGAAAAATGACTCACGCACAACTGACGGACAGAAACAAAGACAAAGTGGGAGCAGGGATCCAGGGCTGGGGGCGTGTACAGGATGCTGGAGGGGCCACATTATGTGTGTTCCTCTGTCTGGCCTTCTCTCCAGGATTCCCTCCTTCATGAGGCTTGGCTGGTACCAGCCACCTCCATGCCTGCAGTGACAGTGCTGTCTTTGTGGCTGGTCAGACAGCTCGCGCTCTCACTGGGTCTGTGCTGAGGCAGTGCTGTCCTGAGCTCGCCTCTTCTGTGATGAAGAGCACTCAAGGAGGGGGAAGGGACTGTGTGGAAGAGGAGGGAACTCCTTTTTCTTATTGTCGCTTAAATGGTGACAGAGTCTTGAGCTCAGACTTGCTGTCAGTCACAGAAGAGGTTTGTTGGGACTCCAGCAGCCCCAGTACATGGAGTGCCATGATGCAGGCCCAGGTGCAGCCCTGGAGGAGACAAGAGAAGCAGAGCTTGGTGATGTGCTCCCCACGGTCATCCCAGCCCTCCGTCCCTAGTTTTTAGGGTGTGCTCTGCCTGGCAGGAGCAGGTGGGCTACATTTCCCAGCTGGGGCTGGGGAAAGACTTCTCTGGTTGACTCACTGGGAGAATTGTGCCTCTCATCCTCCACGTAGTGCTTCTAGTCCTCCATGTGCACACGGATCACCTGGGACCTTGCTAAAATGCAGACTCAGAATCAACAGGTCTGGATTGGGCCTGAGATTCTGCATTTCTAGCAAGCTCCCAGGTGATGCCAATACTGCTGGTGTGCAACCCACACTTTGATGGACAAGGCCTGACACATGGGTTCTCAACCCTGCTGCCAACATGTTAGCATCACCTGGGGAGAATTTACAATGTGCTGATACCTGAGACCCAGCCCACACCAAATAAATCACGATCTCTGAAGACTGGGTCTAGACACTGGCTTGATATAGAGGCCCTCCATGTAATTCTAATATACAGCCCGGGCTGAGAACCACTGGTTCTCTGGATGATTTTTTTTCTCTCTCTGCTGTACTATTCACCGGTCTATGCCTTTCTTACCCCAAGAGACTATCAGTGGCTTGAGGGCAGAGAATGTCTCACGTCATATGACCAGTGTCTGCCCCACAGGAGTTCTCATTCAGTGTGTGGGTGGTTGCCTTGGCTGGTTACAACATGATGCCAAGGACTCTATCACATCACTTGGGTGCCACAACCACCACCTGCACTGGTGGCTCTGGCCACCACTCCTGTGGATATACCATCAGCCCTGAGGGATCAAAGACTGTGGTTGGCTTAGAGCAGGCCACTTCTACTCTTGGAACAACAACTCTGAGTATCCAGTCCCTGGAGCTTAGTAAACTTTAAGTAAATACACAGTGTATCGAATGGATGATTATTCCGTGTGGGATGGCAGAAAGGACAACGCATTAGGGATCTGAAGACCAGGGCTAAAGTGGCTAGGGTCACTTTAAAGCTAAGACTTCCTTAGGTTTAATTTTCTCAGTTGTAAAGTGGGGATACTAATGTCCACATAATAGGGCTATTTAAATAAGCATAATGTAGGAGAAAGAGCTCTGTAAATGCTAGTGTTGTACAGATAAGTGGTTGTGTAAGAATTCATGTTGAAAGTGGTGGCCCTAAGCTATAGGTGTCAGTCCTCTAGCCCTTGTTCTAACAGACCCTCTGGGGTCTCACCATCTGTGCTTGCAAGAACAGCAAGGGGTCTTAGGGACCTGCCATTGACTGGACACCTACTCTGTATCAGAGGTGTCAGTCCTCTAGCCCTTGTTCTAACAGACCCTCTGGGGTCTCACCATCTGTGCTTGCATCTGTAGAACAGCAAGGGGTCTTAGGGACCTGCCATTGACTGGACACCTACTCTGTATCAGGGATTGTGCTAGATGCTAAGCTTTTGTTATCTCTTTGATTCATTGCACCTTTGGGTTGGATATAACTAACCCCATTACACTGAGAAAATGGAAGCTCAGAATGAGAACCAGCCTGCCCAAAGTGGCACAACTCTGAGTGTCAGGGCTGGGGTTGGGACTGGGTCTGTCTGATTCCAAAGTCTCCTAATCCTGGCTCATGACCCATCAGGCAGCTCTGGGTTCCAGCATGGGCTGATGGTCCTTTGTTTGAGAAGTTTCCTTGACTGGGGGTTGCTCATATTAAGGAGTTTGTTAAGAGTCTGGGTATCCCAGAAACTCTAGTCTTTCCTTAGGGAATGTTAGGATCTTACAGCACCAGAGCTTTCTGATTCTTGGCCAATACCTCAGCATAAAGCCCCTGCTCAGTCCTCAGTCTTCCTCGAGCCCTGAGGCTGAGGCTGTGACACCTTCTCCAAAGAATTACCATCTGTCTCCACAGTCACCTCTCTGCTTGACAGCCACTGAACCCAGCCCTGGTCTGATTTGCTTACCTAGGTTTAGGTTTACTTTTCATTCTGGCACTAAAAGAAAATGGAAACATAAAAGGAGGACAACCCCAGGAGCCTCCTTACTTCCGGTGTCACCTGGTGCTAGTGTTCCCATCCTGGGCAGGCAGAATGCCTAGTCCCTCCAGTGGCTTCAGTGCTGAGCGGAGGCCTGATGTCTGCTGTCCTCTTGTCCACACCTCTAGCAGCAAGGATGCCAGCATTACAAGGCACATCCTGGCAGAAATCACCTGGCTAAGCTCTTCAGTGATAAGGGGCAAGGAGGGCTGATTTGCATGGTCTGACCAGTAAGGGGGAGGAGACACCCAGTCCAGGTGCTTATGTATCTATACCTGGAATAGTTCTTTAACTCAAGACTGTATCAGTTACAGAGGCTAACTGAATCCACATTTAGAAAGAGAACTACATATAGTTCACCAGACTGGAAACTCAAAGCATGACTACACAGGAACTACAAATGTCACACAGTGGTCTTCGGATGTGAATTTCCAGTGCTCCTCACGAGGTATGACTAACTCTCTGCTCATATCGGGTCCACATTTATTCTCTTGCTATCTTCTTTTTTTTTTTTTAAAAAAAAGATGACCGGTAAGGGGATCTTAACCCTTGACTTGGTGTTGTCAGCACCACGCTCAGCCAGTGAGCGAACCGGCCGTCCCTATATGGGATCCGAACCCGGGGCCTTGGTGTTATCAGCACCGCACTCTCCCAAGTGAGCCACGGGCCGGCCCAATTCTCTTGCTATCTTCTAATTTGGCTGATTTTTCTCTTATGTATTCTGTGAAATTCTGTGCTGGAATTTTGCTTTCCTGAATCAGGGCCAGAACTTTTTTCCACTGTGTTTATGAGTTGTTCAAAGTTTACTTTTAAGCACAGAGGGTCTATCCATTGTGTTGCTTCAATATTTTCTCTGCTAAATCCCCATGCTGTATTATGGCTTTTCCCCCTTCTTTCTCTTTGAGCATCCCTAGAGTTTTGTTTCTGAGGATTCTTTCTCCCATCTCTGACTGTACATGGTCAGTGTGCCACTCTTCTGGGAGAGTAAAGACTTCCAGTTGGGCCTGGGCCAGAAATGAATCCCCTATCACCAGAAGCCTGACCACCCATGACCACTCTTTGTAACACCATTAAATGCCCCAGTGACTGCACAGGACTGGGGGTTTAGTGCTTAATCTTGTCACTTCCACTAACCTGTGGCTATTCCAGCACAATCCATCTTTAGTATTTGAGGAATCAGCATGAGCTTATTGGGGCTCCTGGGACTTGGATGGGCTTCATGAACTACTGGGACATGGATGGGTTTGGCTGGTGGGCCCCTGGGACACTCTTTTCCTCCTCTATCTGGCTGCCCTCAGCAGCAGGACCCTCACTGTGTTGTCATGCTGCCCTGACAGCTGAGGTGTAGGTGGGATGGGCATGCTAGGTCCTGGAGGTGTCTGCCATTGGTGTGGGGAGAAGCAACTATGAATATTGTATGCCTAGACCCTGCTGGAAGGGTCTGGAAGGCTGTTGTGGGAGTGGATCAAGGCTGGGCCAGGTGCTGGGCCCATCTGAGTCAGACTGGGAGAATCCTCTCTGAACACATCCATGGTTCCTCTGTGTTCCTGAAACCTTGAAAATGAGGAGGAAAGTTTTAGATGGCATCATAAAAAGTTGCAGCTGCTGCTTCTGAGAGCAAGCATACTTTGTTTCTCAGCAGGCTGGTGACGCCATCCAGGGTCTACCCAGATGCTGGTGTGTTGGGGACAGATCAAAATAGGCCAAGGACTACTCAGTGGTGACTAAAGGTATTCTGCTTGCTGGAGTGCTTTTTTTTTTTTTTAATTGAAAATTGTATTGAAATAGTTAATCTACATGCACTTGTAAGAAATAATATGGAGAGATCCTGTGTGCCTCTACACAGTTTCCCCTGGTGGTAATATCTTGCAAAACTATAGTACACTCTCACAACTAAGATATCCACATTGATATAATCCACCAATCTTATTCCAATTTCCCCAGTCTTACTTATTTATACTCATTTCTTTCTGTGTTGCTCAGATTATTTTTGCTCCAGATTATTTGTCTGCTGTCTCCCCTTTCTTCCCTCCCCAGGTTTGTTTTTCTAAGTTCATGCTGTGAATGTCCGAGTGCATGCATCTGGTCCTGGAGCTAGAAAACACTTAAGAGCAAAGGACCTTGAATCAGACTTCTGGGTTCAAATTGGCTCTCTGTTCATTAGTTGTGTGATCTTTGGCAAGTGACTTAAATCTCTAATTTTCATCTGTAAAGTGCAGAATTAAATAGTGCCCACCCTGTATGAGGCTGTTAGCATCAGATTAGATAATGCACTCCTTTGTGCAGTGCCTGGCAGACATGAAGTGCTCCATGAAAGTCAACTGCTATGGTTATTTCCCCATCTCCTCTTCTTGATAGTAGCTTCATGCCCTGCCTTATGCAAGTACACCTAATGGCTTTGGGGAGCAATCATAAAATATTTTTGAGCCACAGATAGATGCTCAATTGTATGCTAGGTACTGTGAGAATTACAGTGGAGACAAAGAGGCAGTTTTTGCCTCAAAAACCTTGTATGCTAGTTGAGGAAGCACACTAGGCATCCATGCATGGTAGAGATAATTAACCACACCAGTAATAAAGGACAAATGCAGTAGGTGGCTGTATTAGTCCGTTTTGTGTTGCTATAACAGAATTATCCGAGACTGGGTAATTTATAAAGAACAAAGGTTTATTTGGTTTACGATTCTGGGACAGCTGCGTCTGGCATGGGCCTCAGGCTGCTTCTACTCATGGCGGAAAGTGGCAGGCAGCTGGCAGGGACAAGCAGATCACATGGCGACAGGAAGCAAGAGAGTCAGAGAGGAGGTGCCAGGGTCCTATAAACAACAAGCTCTCCCGTGGCGACAGGAAGCAAGAGAGTCAGAGAGGAGGTGCCAGGGTCCTATAAACAACAAGCTCTCTCGAGAACTAATAGAGTGAGAACTCACTCATTACTCCCCCATCCCCCAGGGAGAGCATTAATCCATTCATGAGGGATCCACCCCCATGACTCAATCAGTTTCCAACAGAGCAGATCAAATTTCCACATGAGTTTTGGAAGGGACAACACATTCAAACTCCATCAGTGGCTCAGACCACAAGAGCTCCTGGAGTTTAGGAAAGGAGGAGTACGTTGTAATCCACACTACCTGGAAAGATTTCAAGGAGATTTGGAGTAGAACCTTAAAAAATGGAGCCCCAGCTCTGTGCTCCCAAGAATCTCATTAGGTTGTGTCTCCAAAGGGGCCGAAATTCAAGAAATGGATAGTCCACTTATCCTCAAGCCCTAATTTCTTTCATGCTGGCCACACCTATAGGGACAAAGGATAGAGGGGAGGAAGGGATGACTTTTCTGATTTTAAGAAGAGGTCTAGAGAGGGTGTGGAAACTGACACAAGAAGGTTAATAACAAAACAGATGTATGTTTCAGGGTGGAAAATTGGAGTCCATTTCTCATAATAAGCCATTTCCTGTGATCTAATTGTATCCTTATATCCTGGCTACCCCGAGTTCATACACTGAGCTGATATATAATTTCTTGCAGAGATGAGGAAACCAAAGCCCAGGGCACTGGGTGTCCAGTTGAGGAAGCAGCAGAAATCAGGGCAGAGCCAAGCCAAGCTTTCCATCTCCTGACTCTAGGCCTGTGGACTCCCATCTAGCTTCTCTCGGGTTTCTCTTGTGAGTCGGGTCTCAGCTGGTATCTAGCTTGAGGCAAGCCCTGGGTTCCTGTGCAGGGCATGGAGCGCAATCCACCCAATGCAAGATCTCTTCCAGTTCAAGCAGCTCGGGCACAGAACACCATGTGACCGTCACTGCACTCCCAGCTCTGGCAGGGTTCCAAGTTCTGGTCTCAACAGCCACGGGACTTGGTGGCCAGGCCTGGGAAGAGCCCATTGTCTTCTTGCATCACTGCTGGCTCTGTGGCCACTGGCTAGCTTGCTTGTTCATTTTTCATTTGCTTCATGGAAGCTGCTCTGAGTCCTATATTCAGCCTCAGCTGGGCAGCTGGCACTTGCTCAACTTTTGCCCCCATCAACCCTAGGGGTACTAATGGAAAACTGCTCTGTGTGTGTGTGTGTGTGCATGTATGCATACACACGTGTATGTGTGTGTGTGTGTAGGAGAAGAGGGAGAGAGGAAGGTGCTAAGCCTCCTGAAAAGGTAGGAGTCCTCTATCTCTACTGGGGAGCTGGTTCCAGATTGAGAGAACTCAGATGTGTGTAAGTTGACCATTGTTACCAACCTAACCACCAGTGGGAAGACAGGTGTCTTAGGGTCATGGATTCTAGGTATGGGTGGCCTATGACTTCCCCATCCCTGGCTATTATCATGGTGGCAGCAGCAGTAGTAATAGTAGTGGTGATGTTAGAATAATGTCAGCTACCAGGTATTCAGAGCTTGCTGCATGCTAGGCAGTGTGCTAAGTGCTTTAAATACCTACCATCTCACTCCACACCACTTAGGATGTGTTTTCAATAGCCTGTTTTACAGGCTCAGGTAATAAGCTGTGCAGCTGGGGCTTGAATTTAGATACTTCTGATTCAATGTGATTGAGCTTTGAACCTCTGTGCTATCCTGAATGCTAAGAAGATCCTTCCCAGCCAGAAAGTCCACTGTGACCCCGCACCCCCACCTTTCCCTTCCTGCTGGAGAACGCTGTCTCAGTAAGACAAGGCCTAGGTCTCACCAGCTGATTGATGAATTCCTTGGTTATGAGGAAGCTCCTAGCAGCTCATAGGATTCTTAGAGGCATGGGCTTGGGGAGATCTTGGGATTAATTATGTCAAATTCCTTATACTGCATAGGAGGAAATGGAGTCCAAGAAAGGGCCTTGCTCAAAGCTGGGCAGCAACCTAATGGCAAAGCCAGGACTGGAACCTGCCTCCCTGGCTCGTAGCCTGGGGTTCCCTAGCTCTCATCATTTTTTTTTTAATTGGTTACATATTCTCCTTTATTGTTCCTTAGTAAATTTTTTATTTAAAAAACTATATATTTTAAATTTTATTTAATAATACAGAAGTGTATTATGATGAACTCTTGAAATGTTCTTAACTATCTGATTTAGAAAATTCAAAACTGTCAGAAGAGAAGAGATGCAGAAAAATATAAAAGTAAGGAAAAGAACTTAAATCATAATGAGAAGTGAGTTTTCAGCTTTATTTAAATTTCCCATAACAAAGTCTGTCAAAGAAAATGAATGATAGTTACACATTTAACGAGTTCCACAATATGTATAAAGATTATTATACCCTAGAAGAATTATGCAAAGTTAATGTTTGATTACAATATTTACGTCAATGGTGCTTTGTAGACTGCTTAATAGCCTTTTTTTTTTTTTTTTGGTTCTTCAAAAGATCAACAAAATTTGCAAACCTGTATGTAGACTGACCAAGAAAAAATAGAGAGGACAGAAATTACTAAAATCAAAAATAAAGCAGGGGCACAGTAGAACAGTTGCTTCTTCTACTACGCTGGAGTGGGCTTTGAGGAGAGAGACGTCCTCTTCTTTTTCTGGTCTCTGCTGTGACTCTCCTTGTGTCACTGCAGTCGGGTGTCTGGCGGGCCATCTGCACAGTAGCTGTAGCTACGGCTGTGGCGGAGCCACTTTTGCAGCAGCCGTGGTTGTGGCAATGGCTGTGGTGGGCCACCCGTGAGGAAGTGGTGTTTCCGTGTGCTCGTTGCCTGTTACCTGGAGGGGAATGCTGCCCTTGGCTCCTGCCTTAGGACCCTAGGCCTGCTCTGTTTCTCGCCTGCGCCCAGGAGGAGGGGCCTGGCTCTCCCCCAGCTCTCATCTATTTCTAGGTACCTTTGCTGCTCCACCCCCTCCACCTACCCACCCAACATGCCTATGGGAGATGTGGGGGAAGGAGATCCAGGTCTAAATCTTTTTTTACCACGGGACTGCTGACTTGCTTTGGGATGTATAGGTACTGCAGAGATTCCTACTACCTTTTTCCCTAAAGGCCTCAGCCCCTTTTCCTTTGCATATCCTCACCCATTGGCTATGTGCAGATGAAGGGATACTTGGTCCCGCGGGGGGTGGAGGACCTCGTCTAACTGACCTGGACTCCCCATCATCCTGCTAGACACTGGACCTGAGGTAACGAGGCAGCGGTGGAGGGGCACTTGCACGTTGCATGGGGAGAAGCCACCAGGCTCCTTGGTCTGGCATATAGTACCCCCGACCCCTTGCCCTGCTTCTGTGAGAATAGTCATGGGAGGTGCTCCTACCTCCCCTGGCCAGCACATGTGTGCACCTCCCGGGAAGCCGCCCCAGGAGGCTGCTGTTTTGACCACTCCTGGAAGTGTAATCCTTGTTGAAGGAGGTGACCTGCCTTGACAAGTGGCTCCTAGATTTGTCTTTCACCCTAGGCTTCCTATCGCTGCCTCACATGACATTGCAGATAAATGCTGCAGGTGATCCTGCCCCATCACTGGAAGTCAGGGGGTTAAGAGGGCTTGACTCTTTCTGGCCACTCCAGAAAATTCCACATGCCCTTTACCTTTTCTCTCCAGAAAATTCCACACACCCAGTTGATTTCGCACGACTCCCCGCTGGCGCTGTGTTGGTGCATCTCCATCTTGCTGCTTTACCTTTTGCTTCTTTCTTTATGGGCGGTGGGCATGAGCAGTGAAGGCTGGCGGTGGGGAGAGTCATCCGGTTTGTCTGTCTGTCTCATTCTGAGGTGAAAGCTCATAGGATCTCTCCAGAGGCAGAGGAACTCAAGGTCAGTAGTCACAGTTGTGGTGCTGATAAGAAGATAAACACAGAGAGCATGGAGGGCAGTGTGAGGTGGTGGGGGACTCGCCTCTGGCACTGCCTTTATATCCCTTTGCACTGGAAACAGTGATAATTTCCCCAGATCCCAAGATAACACACTGAGACTCAGAGGGGCCCAACGAGGTGAGCCTGGAGAGCCCATCCTATCCCCCCCCCCCCCCATTCTCTGTCCAGGGTCTGGCATTGCCTCTTAGCAGGTACTCACTGGGTCAGATGTATTCCCCTTTTTCATTACTTTTTTGCAAATTTTATTAAAGCAAAACATATAGTATACAGATTTATGCTTTTTATTTTTTAAATGTTATTTTTCTGGTTGTAAAGGTAAAAGTCATAAAATTTGAAAAGAAACAAAAGAACCCCAATCACTTAACATTTGATGTGTATTTTTGCAGCTGGTCTTTTTCTAATTTGAGACTTGCTGCTAAAATCTGGCCACTGGGGATAGAGAGGATAAGGACAGGGGTCACAGAGGGTCCATTGCCCCTTTTCAGGATGTTTCCCAGCTACAGCCTAGATCCTGATCATCACCTGCAGCTTAGAAGCAATGAGGTCATTATCACTCCTGTCCCAACTGTTAGTAAGTTGAATAATCAGAGGTAATACTGGGCAAGCATTATTTATTGAACAGTCTGCCTCATTCAAAATACAGAAAGTGAAATTTGCACACTGGCTGGGTAAAAGCTGGGTGCTTACACACAGCTGGATTGGTGTCTACCTCCAGCCTGCTTCTCGGGCCTCCCTTTGGGGCTTGTAGTCAAAGCCTGGAGGGTGGGAGCCCCAAGTGGGAAGATGTGGCCCCATTCTTGGACTTGCCAGCCTCCACCATTCCTGTTTGAGCTTCCCTATGGAAATCGGCTTCCGCTGGGGTGTTGAGGTTTTTTTTACATGAAGTGCTCAGAAGAGTGCTTGGCACAATGTGAGCACTCTGTAAGCGTCGGCTAATACCATTGTCATCAAGATCATCATCATCTCATTATCCAGGCTGGGATAGAACGCTCAGAACTGCAGGGGACCTTAAAATCAGGCGAGTCTGTGATTCTCATGCTTCAGCCTGCATCAGAGTCACCTGGAGGGCTTATTAGCCCACAGATTGCTGTGCCCACCCCTGCAGGTTCTGAGGCAGCAGGTCTGGGGTGGGTATCAAGAATGTGCATTTCTGACAAGTTCTCCAGTAATGCTGGTGATGCTGATGCTGCCGGTTCAGGGACCACACTTGGAGAGCCACTAACCTGACTCCTTCATTTCACAAGTGTGGGCATAAGGGAAAACAACTTATTAATGGCCTTAATACTGTTGGGTTGTGGAGCTGCAACCAAGCCCAGGTCTCCTGATTCCACCCAGTGCTCTAGCCACGTGAGGTCCTGGTCATCTTTCCTCCTGGAAGTGTCAACAGTGGGGTGGCGAGGGACTGCCTTCCTGAGATGGAAACGTCCAAACTCTGGAAAGGGGAAAAGAGCAGGCACAGCACAACCCTGGGGGCCAGGAGTGCAAGTCCTGCCCCACTGCAGTTTCTCTTTCATGATTGGTCATTCATGTGTTTATTTATCCAATAAAGACTGATCAAGTACTTACTGTTCGGAAAGAGCTGTGTCTGGCGCCGGGAGGATACCTGGGCAAACAGGACAGAGTATCCACGCAGACTGAGTTCCACGCAGCTGGTTCTCATCTCTTCCTGCCTGATCCCAGACAGTGCCTTGTCCTCCAATGGGCTTAGGAGTCATCCTGTGCCCGTGGGGTGCACAGTGTGAAGAGAGGACTCGGAGTCAGAAGATGGGATACTAATCCTGCTCTCACTCGTCAGGGGGCTTCAGGTTCTTTGTTAGAAAGAGCAGCGAGGCAGCGAGTAAAGCCACGGTGAGTGAGACTCCTTCCCCAGCCTGTGATTCTGGAGCTCCAGGGTCTCAGATGGCTTCTACTGGCATCTGACTTCACTTCTGCTTTTGACAGTCAATGCCCTTATTCCATGTTTTCCTCCTTAACATGGAACAGCCTGGGCTCTCTTGGTGTGTGGGGTGTGAGGACCGTGGGGAGACAAGAGGCAGGCATCCCATGCTCCCATCTCTCAGGTGGCGTGTCACCTGCTGGACTCTGCCCACTGCAGTGGTGGTTCCACCTCCTAGTGTTAATTTGACTCTCTTCTTGGTCATCTATTGTTTACCTATCCATAATGAATCATTAGTGGAGACAGCAAACGTATGGACCTTCATAGAGTTAATGAGGAACACAATAATAATTCTACCACTTTCCCTGAAGACGATGGTTACCAGATTGTGTTCATTTAACCAGAATTTTTATATAACACATCAAGATGTTTCTAGTACTCAAAAAAAAAAGTGATAATTACATCTAATGTGTGTTTTCATTTACTGGGAATAAACACTATCCCCATCAATAACAGAAGTGTGTGTAAATCAGTCTGAAAGCTTCTCATTTTTAGAAACAAAATGTAAAACTTACAAAGCACCAGTATATGAATTTCCAACTTGAGGATGTGAGAGCAGCTTGTGACTATTTTTATACCTTAACATTTGATAAGATTATTAGAATGTAACTTGACCCCCGAGCCTGACATAATATGACACCTGAAAACTTGTTAACAAATCATACTATTTCTTATCTAGTTAATCTGAAATAAATTAAACAATATGTGCCATTGCTAAATGGGGAAAAAATTAATATTTGCCTTTATGCACATAATAATCGTTATTAAATATTGTGTTAAAACTATATTTTATCAAAAATTTTAATAAGCTGATCTAAAATAGCATATTTTTAAACTTAAAAATAACCAAAATTAATCAAACGTTTTAGTATTTCCTTGGGGTAATTACAAGATAAAAAGTTGTGAAGTGTTAGAGAGAACAGTCTCTAAGATTCCTTCTGGCCCCGGTGCTCTGGGATTCTAAGATGGTGCAGGGTCTGAAAACCATAGAGAACAGGAGAATGTAGTAGTTTGGCTGGGGGTGGGGGACACATTGTGCCTCCCTTCCCCTGGATTGCTGTTGGAAACATGGTTAGACACATTCTTTGAGAGTCCAGATGTCAGAGCTAAAATCAGAGAGCAGCTTTCTGTCCGGTTTACCCAAGAACTTTCTAACCATTAGAATCATTGGACTTGAGTCGGAAGGAACATTAGAGGCCATCTGATCCTGTCAGAGCCTCCCCAGGTAGAAAGTGGAGTGAGAAGCCTTGTGAAGAGTGAGTTTTGCATCTTAGGGAGTGTTTAAGCAGAGGCTGGTTGACCCCACGCCTGGGATAATGACCTGCTCTTTTGGCCTCCGTGGCTGGAACCTGCCAGTGGGGCTCAGAAGTGAGTGCGGCCACTTGGACAGTGTGCCCTCCCTTCCACTCTCCCCAGATAAAAGTTCTCTTTGGCAAAGGTCGGTCCGTGCTGGATGAGCTTGGTGCCTAGTCCTGGGAATAATGCTGTGGGAACAGCCTCTTGGGCGTGCCTGGGCTGGGTGAGCTGGTTGCTGGGTCTTTGCTGGCCGCAGAATTTTAGCTACATGTTTTGGGGGAGGGGAAAGTGACCTTTGAAAGATGGCCTGCTCTGGAGGAACATCCCCTGGCCTTGGATTCAGGACACACCTAAACAATAGCATCTCTGCCTTGTCAGTGGACACTGTGTCCCCTGCCCCTCCTCCAGCCTGGCATGCTGCTTTTATGGCCATGCTAACAGATGGGAAACAATGCCCTGAAAAGCCCAAACCCCAGGTCATCTGCAGTCCACATTTGGTTTAGGAGCTGTCTACTGGAGGTCACTTTTTTATGTAGATTATCCTTCCTAATTTTTCTTTTGTTGAGGCTGAAAACAAATGCTTTCATATACCTGGAGTCCATATTAGGAGTGGCTAGCTAAAACGTGTACAGACTCAGAAATAAGCTGCCCTAGGCCTGAGTATTTCCTGCAGATAATTGAGGCTTGCTTTTAGTTCCCCGTAATCACATTAGCTTATATTTTTGTATGTTAATCCTCTTCAACTTTGGTCATTTCCTCTGTGTGTGTGTATGTCCTCTATACTCCATTTAGACTTGCCTGTCCTCCTGGACCCGCAGCCTAGAGCCTTCTTTCCACATCTCTCTATACCCAGGACTCAGCATCCGGCTGTCAGAGTGTTTTGGAGTAGAGTTGAAATGAAGCCAGCCGAAGCAAAGGGCTTATAACCCTAACCCAGTCCTTTGTGTTCTGTTCCTCTCTGGGGAAACCCTTTGCTGTGTGTGTGTGTGTGTGTGTGTGTGTGTGTGTGTGTGTGTGTGTATCCCCTGAACACAGCTGTTCACACAGCCCGTACCTCCTGGTAGTGTGCCAGCCCCTGCACATCTCACTGACAAGTTGAGAGGAGTCTCTGATGCTCTCGGCTTGGCCCACTTGGAGAGTGGGGACTCCTGCGGTGAGAGTGTAAATGAGTTTCTCAGCTGGGCTTCTCAGAACACCCCCTTCCTGCCTGCTCCTCCCACCCATCAGGGCCAGTTAGGCACACTCCTGGATCTTGCCTGGCAAGGGGGAACCCACGGGTGGGAGAGAGATGGGCCACAGGAGAGCTGATTGTGGGGGTTTCTACTTGGCTTCTTTTGTGCTCTTTCTTCTGAGAGGCTCCAGGCAAGCTTTCTGTCTCGCAAACCTACACTCGGCCATTAGCATCATCTTGCAGCTAGATTGTTCATAATGCCCTCTCCCTGCTCCCACCCAACAGCCTTTCTCTCTGACCTACTTATGGACTCTCAGCAAGAGGTGAAGTCCTTGGCAGGTTCTCTCTTGTTTGTTCTGTTCCCTGGACAGTGGGCTCATCAAGGGGACTGTATGAGTGGGGGCCGCATGTAGGTGGTCACACCTACTTCCGTGTTCCCCACACAGGCCCCTTTGTTTTTGGCTGACACTTAGCCCAGTAGGTGAGTGCCTGTCTTGGGGGGAGGGATTCAGGCGTGTCCTGAGACAGTAGAGGCCACAGCTGGGTTGCTTCCTCCCCACCTCCTGACCTGGGAAATCCACTAAGCTGACCTAATTACCTGCAGCAGGGAAAGCAAATTGATTCCCAGCAGATGCTGCAGTTTGAGGAGGGAGGGGACCCTTGGAGAGGTGGGTGTGCACCATTATGGGATTAACCCTTTGGCTGCTGCCTCCTTAGGACAGCGTCTCCTTTCACTTTCCATCTTGTGGGAGTGAACCACTCAGAGTTCTCCTAGGCTGGCCAGCCCTCCCCTGGACATTCATCTCTGGGACGTAAGACACCAGAGTCCCAGCTTAGCACAGGTCTGCCTGACCTGGGGACATTTCTGCTCTCCTCTCTTAGCGCTGATCATCAGGAGGTGGGTCTATTTAGCCAGAAGCCCTAGTCTTTGCTCCTTTGGGGTTTCCTCCCAACCCTGTCCATGCCGGCTGTTCAGTCCCTGGAGGAGCCCTTGGTGAGAAGCGGTTTTCCACTGAGCCCTCTCTGGCCTCCCTCTGAGCTGACAGCTGCTCTTCCAGACCCCCCACCTCAGCGAGGCTGAGAGGGTGGTGTGCGGGCACCTTCACCCAGCTCATCAAGCAGCTGTCGAGCACGTGCTTTACTAACAGCATCTTATGTTGTCTCAGGCTTTGCGGAGTCCTTTTACCTGCAGTGGAGGGCCTCATTTGAGCTTCCTAACAGCACTGCAAGGTACGAGGGCTGGGAGCCCTCACGAGGACCCCTGGACTCAGGCTCAGACAGTGAGCAAGGGATAAAACCGGGATCCGCTCTCAGTTGCCTGACTCCAGCAACACTGCTGGTTCCACTGCCAGAGCTGCAGCATTAGTGCAGATAGAGCATACGTGTGAGATCTGGTCCCTTTCCTCAAGTTTATTATCTTAACGTGGGAGCAAGATTTACACATGCAGAAAAAGACTCAAGAATGCCATTCCACACTCAAACACAATCGACTGTAACTGGGAACCAATATTCAGCAACAGGAGAAGGAAGGAGGAAGGCCACTGTTGACTGTAGTCACTGGGGAAGGCTTTGTGGGAAAGGCAGGCTTTGTGCGAGGCCTTGAAAGATCAGCGATATTTTGACACATGGTGAAAACAAGTGAGAAGGCTTTGGGAATAAGGACCTAGCGAGGACTGTGGTGAGAATGGGGTGGGTGAGATCTAGGGAGAAGGAGTAGTGAGGAGACCTCTGACTGCAGGGCAGGCGTGTCACTGAGCCAGGGGACACTGAGTGGCACCTGATTATGGAGAGCTGGATTCCAGGGTGTAAGCAAGCCCAACTGGACACGGGAACTGGAGTGGAAGGGGCCAGGGCTGGCTCACACAGGGACTCCGAACAGCAGCAGAGTGCTAACACCGCACTGCTTACAACCTCCCACTCCAACCTGCTCCAGCCCCAGCTGGTCCTCGATGCTCCCAGAAGCAGGGGTTTTAGACACTGAACGTGTCTATTCCCATTTCCAAGAGGAACCCCTGCTTGTTGACGTAGCTGGAGATCTGGCAGATATTTTGGGACCATCAAGCAAGGCTGCTAAAATGGAAACCGTGTAACTGGGATTGAGCAGGGAAAGCTTTACAAGAGGAGAAGCACAAGGACGTATTTATGAAAGACCATTTTTGTTGGACCTTGTTTTGTGTGTCTGTGTCATGAACCCTCACAGTGACCCTCTGAGGCAACCATTATCACTTTTCCCAGTTTGCACAAGAGGAAACTCAAGAGAGATTAAAGTATCTTGTCCCTCCCTGAACCAGCCAGTCACCAAAACAAAACAAAACGAAAACTGAAAAAAATAAAGTAGCTTGCCCTTGGTGACAAGCCAGCCCATGGCTCAGCATAGTTTGGCTCACAATCGCTGTGCCCACTGCCTCCCTGCTCGTAGTAAGCATGAAAAGACATGGTCTTTGCCCTCGAGGGCTTACAGTCCAGTTGGGACAATAAGCTAAAATGTCCAAGAAGACATCTAAGAGTGTTGGGCAACAGAGGGGAAAAAAGTGACTATCCAAACGATGGGAGAGCCACCGTGAGCTGTTGCAGACAGAGCTTCACAGATAACACTGGACTTCAGGACATCAGTGAGGGTGGCAGACGGGGCCAAGGCCAGTCCTGATGGAGATGTTCAGTCACAAACGTACCGAGAGGAGATGCAGAACAGGGTGTGTGTGCGTGTGTGTGGTTGTGAGAAGAATGCCTGTTAAACATACATAAAGGTAGAGAGACTAGGATGACCCCCCACGTATCTGGCGCTTAACTTTCAAAAGATAATTTATTGAGGTGAAATTCACATGACATAAAATTAACAATTTTAAAGTGAACAATTCAGTGACATTTAGCAGATTCACCTGTTGTGCAACCACCTCCTCTCTTTAGGTTCCAAACTTCCTCATCACCCCAAAGAACACTCCAGACCTATGGCATGGTCACTCCCCATGCCCCCCTGCCCTTGCCCTCATGGCACCCACTCATCTGCTTTCTGTCTGTATGGATTTGCCTATTCTGAATATTTCATATTAAAGAAGTCATATGATACGTAGCCTTTGTGTCTGGCTTCTTTTACTCAGTTTTCACTCGTGTTTTTGAGGTTCGTCCGCATTACTGCGTGTATCAGTACTTCATTCCTTTCTACAGCTGAGTCACATTGCACTGTAGGTATAGGCCACGATGTGCGTCTCCACCGATAGACTTTTGGGCTGTTGCCGCCTTTTGGCTACTGTGAGTAGTGCTGCTGTGAACACGTGTGTCCCTGTTCTTGTCTGAGTGCCTGCTTTCAGTTCTCCTGGGTAAAACCTGGGAACGGAACTGCGGGGTCCTGTGGTAATTCTGTGTTTAGCTGGTGGAGGGACCGCCACTGTTTCCCACAGTGCTGCACCATTTTCCATTCCCGCCAGCATTGCACGAGGGTTCTGGTTGTCTCCACACCCTCCCCACGAGTTCATGTCTTGTGACTTGAAGAGCACTCGTCACGGTTTGCCACTCTGGACTCAGTACAGCTAGTACTGCCTGTCCCTCACCGCAGGCCCTATAGCCCGCTCACCGTGGGCCGGGGGCCTTGGCAGCTTCTTGATCTTGTCATTCCATTTCTCACTCACTCTGCCACCCGTCAGCCTTGTGTTCTCTTCGGCTAGGGGATTGGACCCCAAGAAATTGGAGAAACCCAGAATAGAACAGTTCCCGCAGCCCTGCCCTGCCTTGCTAGCTCCGGGTCCGCTGGCTGGTTCCAGGGCCGGGCTGTCTGCCTCTCAGGTGCCCGCTGTCTCCCCAGCTCCAGCCCCCTGGAGCCCACTGTGGGAACACGTGGGATCTCAAAGTCCTGTGACCCTGCTGCTGAGATGATGTTTTCAATCCTGCTTGGGCACCCCAATGACAGCTGGCTTTAAGGGGTCCTTCTTGAGTGGTGTATTAGTTTGCTAGGGCTGCCAAAACTAATCAGGTGGTTTAAACAACAGAAATTTATTTCCTCACAATTCTGGGGCCTGAAAGTCTGAGATCAAGGTGTCGGCCAGGGCGGTTTCTTCTGAGGCCCCTCTCCTTGGCTGTAGCTGGTCGTCTTCTCCTCCCCGAGTCGTCACATGGTCTTTCCTCTGTGCCTGTCAGTGTCCCAGTCTTTTCTTATAAGGATCCCAGTCAGATTAGGGCCCACCCGTAAGACCTCATTTTGCCATAATTCCCTCTTTAAAGGCCCTATCTCCAAATACAGTCACATTCTGAGGTATCAGGGGTTAAGAATTCAACATACGGGGGAGGGGGGCACAGAATTCACCCCATAACAGCTGGGTGGGACAGCAAGGGTGCACAATGGCAGTGCAAGGAATGAGGGCTGAGGGAGGCCTTGTCATTCCTCTGGGCTCCTGTCTGGTGTCAGAGTAGCTTTTTCAGGCAAACACAAAATAGGTAGAGGAGAAGAGAGTCACGTTGGCAGCAAAGAGGGCACTGGGGGCTTTGGGGAGGTGGGAGAGGCAGTGTCCATGATCAATAATTTATTCCTGCATATGGTGCAGGAGGGCGTTGTCATGGTGACAGGAGGCTCTGAGTGGACGGCCTGGCAGTCACCTCTGAGTCCCCTCCCTTGCTTTCCATTTGGCCGCTTCCCTTGCCCTCGTTGTTCCTGTGTGTCTCAGGAGCCTTTTTGTGGAGTGGAGCCCGCCTGCGCCAGGGCAGACTCTGCTCCGCTGGTTCCGTGCAGGGCCTCTGGGGCTCCCAGCAGCTGTAGCAGCCCCTTCTCCACCAGGGCATAGCCTGAGTCCTCTTTCTGGAAGGACCCTCCTGGGGTCCTCTCACTGGCTTTCCAACCGTCCGCCTCTTGCCTCGGTGCAAGGACACAGGGCACTTCTTTTTCTCACAGTAGCTTTTACAACCTGTCTTGCAACCTCCCCTAACAAGTGCAGTGTGTTGACTTCTAACCATGCTGCGCTCACTGTGCCAGGTGCTCTGGCTTTGGAGACATCCCCTCAAGCCAGGCAGCTGGGCAGGGCCTTCCCTGGCTTTACCCCAGGCGAGTCCCCCTTGGGACTGCCCATCGTTGGCTACAGCAGTTGGTCCTTCATTTCTGCCTCCTGGCCTCCTGCCTGGTGGATGGGAAGATGCGGGAGCATGCAGCTAAGTGGAAAGTCTGTACCCCTACCATGCCATAACTCCACAGGCACGGATTCTACCTTTAGTGCCACACAGCAGGTGCCCAGTATGTATCTGTGCTGTGTCGTGGAATAAATTAAAGAGAGGTCTGAAGGAGGCCTCAGTGACTGAGTCAGGAGCAGGCTCCTCTTGGATCTTTCTCCCAATATTTCCCAGAGGCTGGGTCTTGGGTCCAACAGCTGCACTGATTGAGACCATTGAATTTTTAAAGTTATTTTTCATGCGCATTAAAATTCACTGTTCCCTGATTCACTGGCTGTCACAACTAATAAGGGATCTGGGCCTATAATAACCATTTAAGACTTAATGTTATTAGTCTTGTAATTGCTGCTCTGGGTCTTGTCTCTTCTCTCAGCTTGTAAATCCTCATGCACAGATTAAGAAGACATACCCCTAAGCTTGACGCTTCCAAGGGGCCTGGGTGGTTGGAAGCCAGCCTCAGCTGCCTGCCTGGTGTGTTCATTTCCTGAGAAAGCCTGGAGCTGGGGATGCAGATATGCCCAGGGAGCATCTGTGAGCATCCCTGGGGACTCGGGAAGGGAGGGAGGAATGCCCGGCAGACGAGTGTGGCATGGGCTGCCCTCATGACGTGCGGCTGCTGGTGGAGAGAAGAACCTTATCTCCAGGGAAAGGGCAGCTCCTTCTCTGCCCCCTCCCCAGCCCACAGGCTCACACCCTGATGCCCAGAGGAGGTCGTAGTGATGCTGTAACCAGATGGCCAGGCAGGGATTAGAGGTGACAAGAGAAACAGCTGTATTGGAAATGTCTTCCTCTGGCTTATCTCAGGAACTGTTCCTGCCTGTCCTTTCAGGGGGTCATTTTCCACATGTGGCTCTCTCTAATCCTCATCAAAAAGCATTTATAACAAGCCCGATGTTTTTGGTGTGGTGAAGGGCCAGGGCACATGGGCCCGTTGTCACTGGAGTGTGGGTCAGGGTCCCCTGTGCCACCCTTCTGCTCTGCCGCTTGTCAGGGTCTTCATACTGCTGTTTGTGGGCGCTGCCGCCGGGCCAGCTGCCCTCCCCGCACTGCTGCTGTCCTACCAGAATTGAGCGTGGAAACTCTCCCTTCTTCTTTTCTCTCTCTTTTTTAAATTTTGGTAGAATACACATACCACAAAATGTATCATCTTAACCACTTTAAAGTGTGCCATTCAGTGGCATTTGGTACATCACAATGTTGTATAACCATCACCACTGTCCAATTCCAGAATCCTTTCATCACCCCAAAAGGAAACCCTCTACCAATTAAGCAGTCCCTCCCCGTTCTCTCTTCCCCTCAGCCCCTGGCAACCGCTAATCTGTTCTGTCTCTATGGACTTGCCTATTGTGGACATTTAGTGTAAATAAAATCATACGCTATGTGTCCTTTTGTGTCTGGCTTCTTTCACTTAGCATAACGTTTTCAGGGTTTATCAGTGTCGTCGCACGTGTCAGTACTTCATTCCTTTTTATGAATAATATGCCATTGTCTGTTATATCACATTTTGTCTATCCATTTATCTGTTGACAACCCATTTGAGTTGTTTCTGCCTTTGGGCTATTGTGAATAGTGTTGCTGTGAACATTTTTGTGTACAGGTGTTTTCCTGAGCACCTGTTTTCAATTCTTTTGGGTGTGTGCCCGGGAGTGGAATTGCTGGGTCATAGGGTCGTTCACTGTTTGACTTACTGAGGACCCGCCAGACACTGCCTGCCTCTTTCCATGTGCCAGTTGGTCTCTATCTTCTTTTGAGAGAGTGGGCAGCCTGCTCGCTGTGCCCACTCCAGGCTCAGGACCTTTGGCAGCCACTTTTGGACAGTTTCTAGTTCTTGGTACCTGGTCAAGACACAGTGACATGCGTGGACACAACAAGGGAATCTAGTGGTAAAATGGAGTGACTTCTAACTTTTAGTGGTATTCCCAATCTCATCCACCCACACATGTGTTGTCCTCCGAAGCTGCACCATTTGGGGGCTGCATCTTTGTTCCCATAATGAAGCCCGTGCTCGAACCTTTTTCATCCTGCCTAGTAATAGCCTTTAGAGCTCTTTCCGTAGAAATCATTCTTTGCTGTTGACACTAAACAACTGCATCACCCACTATCTTTCCCATTCTTAGCTCTGTCTTTCAACTTAAGAAAAAAAAAATCACATCTACCCTTATGCATAAGCGTTGCCACCATGGGGGCCCATCAGAAGAACATGCTTCAGGCTTTGAAAGCACTTCCAAAAGAGAAGCTTCAGAAATGTTCTAAGCACAGGTGGACGCTTTGTTGGGTTATGTAGATAGCCTCCCGAGGGGACTTCTTGAAAGAGACAGCACTCATTTAAATGTGTAAATTCTGGTGTGTTCATTTAAAAGATCAGCCAGAAGGCTTTATGGACATGCAGTAAAAAGCTGATGTGAGTGGTTATCGAATTATGTACACCTCCAAGAAATCAAAGAAATATTCTCATTTTAGGAGGTTTAGGGAGATGAAGTCTAAAATAAACCTGAGTGTGGTGGGATGGTTGGCACAAAATGGTTCTGTCCAAATGTTGGAGAGGAGAGACAGTGGGGAGCCCAAAGGCTTTGAACAAGCACCCACATCTTCATAAGGGTTAGCAGGGCACTTAGGGAGTCCGGCCAGGAAGGGGACCATTGCTGTTTTTATCGTTCTCCATCTTGGAGGCCAGGGTGAGAAGGGAGACTGGTGAGAAGTGCCAGTGGTGAACTGGCACCGTGGTGAGTTAAGTTTTAAAAATTTAAAAATAGCATGTCTCTTGCTGTAGCCTAGTCTACCCAGGACTTCCCTTTAAAGGTTAAATATTTTAACCAGCTTTGGAAGCCTGGCGAAGAGGCTTTGAGCAAAGCACCTAGGCCAATGTGCTGGGTATATTTGACCTATTGGGTGGTGGTGTTTTTCCTCCTGGTTGAAAAAACTAAAGTCAGCAGGAAAGGGGGTGGAAGCAAGAAATCTAGCGAGTGGCCTAGAGGAAGGTGATGGGTCCGAGAAGTTTAGTCTGGTTCTTATGAAATTTCAGGGACACGTGGGAGGCTGGTGCCTCTGCCCCCATTTTACAGCCAGCCCTGAGAAGAAGATGGCAAGGTCAGAGGAATTTCAGAGCCAAGAATAGATGCCTCTCCACTCTATCACCACAGTGACTCATTCCAAGGTTTGAAGAATATCACCCTCTGGGGAAATAGCACTTTTGAAAATTGTTTCCTGTCTTTTTCTCATTTATCCCCACAATCATTTGTTTGGGGTCAAATATCGATGGATTTAACAGAAAAGCAGGGAAGGATGCTGCAGTGCTTTTGTTGTTGTTGAATTTTTTTTATTGTGATAAAATATAATTTTATATATAGCATAAAACTTCTGCTTTAATCATTTTTAGGTTTACAATTTATTGGCATTTAATATATTCACAATGTTGTGTAACCATCTCTATTTCCAAAATGATTTCATCACCCCAAATAGAAATTCTGTTAACCATTAAGCAATAACTTCCCGTTCCCTGTCCCTCTCAGCCCTTAGTAAACTCGCATCTACTTTCTGTCTGTGAATTTGCCTATTCTGGATATTTCATGTACGTGGAATCGTACAACAATTTGTCCTTTCGTGTCTGGCTTATTTCACTTAGCATAATGTTTTCAGGGTGCGTCGATGTTGTAGCATGTATCAGAATTTCTTTCCTCTGTATGGCTGAATAATATTCCAGTGTATAGGTATACAACATTTTGTTGATCAGCTCATCTGTTGAGGACACTTGGGTTGTTTGTACCTTTTAGCTATTGTGAATAATGTTGCAGCGGATATTGTGTGTAAGTATCTGTTTGAGTCCCTATTTTCAGTTCTTTTGGTTATATACCTAGGAGTGGAACTGCTAGTTCATACAGTAATTCTGTGTTTAACTTTTTGAGGAACCGCCGATTATGTTCCAAAGTGGCTGTACCGTTTTACATTCCCACCAGCGATTGCAGGAGGGGTCCAATTTCTCCACATCATTGTCAACACTTGTGATTTTCCTTTTTATTGATTATAGCCATCTTAGCAGGTATGAAATGCTATCTCATTGTGGTTCTGACTTGCATTACCCTAATGATTAGTGATGGTGGGTGCCTTTTCATGTGCTTCTTGGTCACTTGTATATCTTCTTTGGAGAAATGACTATTCAAATTCTTTGCCATTTTTAAATTGGGTTTTTGTCTTTGTTGTTGTTGAGTTTTAGTAGTTCTTTATGTATTCTGGATGTTAAACCCTTATCAGATACACAATTTGCAAATATTTTCTCCCATTGTCTAGGTTGTCTTTTCACCTTAGTGATAATGTCCTTCGATACATAAAAATTTTTAATTTTGATGAAGTCCGATTTATCTGTTTTTTCTTTTGTGCTTATGCTTTTGGTGTTACATCTAAGAATCTGTTGCCAAATCCAAGGTCATGAAGATTTATGTCTAGGTTTTTTTATTATTATTCAAAATATTTTAACACTTACTTGTACATAATTGTGGGGTACAGTGTGTTGTTTCAGTACATGCATATACTGCACAGTGATTCACTTAGAGTAAGTAGCATAGTTTAGCACCCATTAATCCACCTCTTTTCCTTCTCCTTCTACCCTCCCACCCGCAGCCTCTGGTGACCATTATTCTTCTCTCTACTTTCATGAGAACCACTTTTTTTTTTTCCCTAAGAGTTCATGTACGAGTGATATCATGCAGTATTTGTCTTTCTGTGCCTGACTTACTTTACTTAGCATGATGGTTTCCATTTCCATCCATGTTGCTGCAAATGATAGGAGATCATGTTTTTAATAGCTGAGTAGTATTCCATTGTGTCTATACCACAGTTTTTTAATCCATTCATCCGTCGATGAGCATTTATGTTGATTCCATCTCTTGGCTATTGTGGATAGTGTTGCAATGAACATGGGAGTGCAGGTGTCTTTTTGATATATTGATTTCATTTCCTTTGGGTATATACCCAGTAGTGGGATAGCTGGGTCATGAGGCAGATCTATTTTTAGTTCTCTGAGGAACTTCCTTGCTGTTTTCCACAGTGGCTGTACCCATGTACATTCCCATACCTCTAGTTTTCTTCTAAGAGTTTTGTGGTTTTAGCTCTTATATGTAGGTCATTGATCCATTTTGACTTAGTTTTTTATATATATAGTGTGAGGTATATAGTTTGGGGTTCAACTTCATTCTTTTGCATGTAGAAATCTAGATGTCCCAGCACCATTTGTTGAAGAGAGTTTTGTGGTTTTAGCTCTTATATGTAGGTCATTGATCCATTTTGACTTAGTTTTTTATACATATAGTGTGAGGTATATAGTTTGGGGTTCAACTTCATTCTTTTGCATGTAGAAATGTAGATGTCCCAGCACCATTTGTTGAAGGAACTGTTCTTTTTCTAGTGAGTGGACTTGACACTCTAGTCAAAAATCAACTGGCCATAGAAATATGAGCTTATTTCTGGACTCTCAATTCTATTTCATTGTTCTGCATGCCTGTCTTTTTGCCACTATCATGCTGATCTGATTACCGTAGCTTTGTAGTAAGTTTTGAAATTGGGAAAGGTAACATGACTGACTTTGTTCTACTATTTTCAGATTGTTTTGTCTACTTGGGGCCTCTTGCAATTTCATATGAATTTGAGTATAATCATTCTTGAGGTAAGTGCTGATTTCTATCGGGTGAATGCGCAGAGGTAGAACTGTTGGGTCACAGGATATAAGTATGTTCAGCTTTAGTACATACTGTCAGATAGTTTTCCAAAGCGATTGTGGCAATTTACTCTTCTGCTAGCAGTGTATGAGAGTTCCATTTGTACTACATCCTTATCAACATTTGGTATGTCAATCCTCTTGCAAAATTTCAGGCTTTCTGGTAGACTGCCCACAGCTATTAGTCAAACACTGCTGTCTCATTGAAGGGCAGTGTAAGCATCTGCATCTTGGTTCAGGTGATCTTTCTCTGACACCAGGCTTTGGAGAGCTTCTCGCTTCTTTACCTCTCAGTGGTGGTCAGGGTCTTGCTCAGCTCTGGAGGCTGGAGATCTGGCTGGTGAGGGAGGCAGAATAGGCTGTATCTTCACAGTGCAAAACCTCAGCCCACCCCAAGAGAGTCTTGGAATTTGGAGTATGTGCATAGTGAGGGCAAAGAGGATGATCAAGCATTGCTAAAGGAAAATTGGTAACTGGACACCATCTTGGCTGCAGGAGTTGTATATAAATTCCAGCGTGGATGGCTGTTATGGAGCTGTGCCGAGCCCTTGAGAGAGATCAGCTCTTAGGTAACCATGCTTCATAGGAATGAAGAGGCTGGCAGAGCTGTCCTGTTTGACCTTGAAGAGTGTCCTGAGTCCAGAGAGGGTAAAAGGTTTTCCTAGCCTTACAGCACACCAGGGCTGGAGACTCTCAGGCCTGTGTCTCGTACTTGCCCAGCTCTAAATACTGTAAATGCTCTTTTTATTTTTAGCCTGCTGCATTGCTAAACTCAAGTCATGTAAGTCAGTAAACGTTCTTTGCAGGCCTCTCTGTCCAAGATATCAGACTAGGCACTTTGGAAGCTACAAAGGACAGGATGAACTCCTTGGCTATAAGTTATTCATTGTCTCATAGGGGAGGAGATATTTGCACATATCATTGCAATAGAAAGCGAATGATATATAGGCTTAGTGAGGGGTATACATAATGTGCTTTGGAAGCCAGGGGCAGGAGGGTTCACGTCCAGCTGAAGGATTGGATTGACTTCCTGGAGGAGGTGGCACTGGCACTGGGCCTTAGAGGATGAGTAGGATTTGTTAGGTAGAGATGGGGGCGTGGAATTCTAGGTAAAGAAACAGTAAAAGCAGAGTTGTGTAGGTGGCTGTCCTGGACATTTGGAAAAATGCAAGTACAGTCAGATTACTAGTTGCTGACAAGGAGGCCCCTAGATGTCAGCCTGGGGGAACTGGATTTTATTCTGCAGAAACAGGGAGCCACTGCAAGGTTTGCATGTGGAACATTCATTGGTACTGTTCCTAATTGGACAGCATTCCGGTAACAACAGGGAGACCATGGGCCTGCCCCATCCTCTCCAGCTTCTGCTTACACACGTGTGCGCACACACACACACACACAGAAACACAGAACATATATCAAGATAGACACATGTACCCCCCCAGACACAGAAATACAGTACATATATCAAGATAGATACACGTCCCCCACCCGAAAACACACACTGGAACTAGGACAAACACACACATGGAGACTAAGAGACCTACATATCAAAACATATCCATATATCAGAATTCACTGGATACACACAGACACACAGACACAGACATACACACACACACACACACACACACACACACACTACACCAATCTGTAAACCCAAGAAGACACACATTCAACACCACACACATGTACTGAGACACCTGTGGGCACATTAAGACAGACAGGCACCCACACATACTGTCACACTAAGGTACACACATACAACAAGACAGACAGACACCCTGGGACAGACACATATATATGCCCACCAAGCCAGCCAGGTACACATGTACATTGAGACATATATGCACTGAGGTGCTTACACACACACACATACACACACACTCTCTCTCTCTCACTGGGGCATACACACACAAGGACTGAAGCCCCTCACCAGAGACACACATGTATATGCCATTCACAGACTCACAATCACATGCTCACCACAGACAGATCCACAACCACAGACAGACCCACCCGGCAGTCAAACCACAGCAGAGATGGAGACTGGCCCAGGTGGGGACGACTCAGGCCAGGGCTGCCCCAGGGACTCCTCCCAGGCTCCTCACAGGCTCCCTGCAGAACAACGTGCTTCCAGACAGCTGCCTCCAGTCCTGTGTCATCCTGGGCCCTCAGCCCTGGATGTGCCCTTGGAGTGGTCGTATCCCACCTCCCACTCAGTGCTGGGATTTCTACAGTCCTCTGACAGGGTCACCCAGCTAGTTAAGTACTTCAGACAAAATGCTTCATGACTGCAAGTTTCCCGTTGTAGTAGAACTCGCTTTCTGTGCACCCAGAGATGAGGCTGGGCCCTTAGCCGCAGCAGTTACAGTCAGTGAACAAGCACAGTTGGAGGGCCTCTGGATTGCTCAGCCCACCCTGTCTCCTCAACCCCTGCAGGCAGTCCTTGGCCACAAGGGTCAACAGTCCCCCAAGGCATTTTCTTGCTGATTGTGCTTGGGTGGAAGAGCAGGTGGGCTGGATTTGGCACACCAGCCCTCTTTGAAGGGAGCTGTGGATGGCAGGGCTGTGATCCTGGAGCTGGGCAGTGCTGGGGAGCACAGCTCGACCGCCATGCCTGGGACATGATGGAGCTCTCCCCCAGGCACGCCAGCTGTTATTACAGCCACTCTATTGGCACAGCTGTCCTCTGCAAATGTGACCCACATTCAGGCCGCCCAGCAGCTCTCTTCCCCCACCACATTCCTCTCTTCTGGCTGCCGGCCCTTCCCCACTCCCTGCTCCCTGCTGGGGAGTCAGGCTCCCTGGGTTGAGAAAGGGCCTGTGTGTACAGGTGGCTCTGAGAGATGGGCCCACACAGCTGACTCCATGAGGAGAAAAGCCAAGGGAACTGCAAGGCAACGGCCTCCAGCACTGAGCTGAGCTCAGAGCGGACAGGGAAGGGGTGGGGATGGAGAACTGGGGGCAGCCACCTTCTGGGTCTCCCCTCCCCATTCCTGGGCTACAGAGCAGAGGGCTCATCTGGATGTCTGCCCAATTTTCTCAGAATTTTACCTCCTTTTATTCCTCCTCAATGTGGGATAAATCCAGTGTCTCCATTAACCCTGCCGATATGGAAGAGGGCTGCCCGTCTGGGCAGGACCCTGCTCCCCACCTGGGCTGCTCCTCTGTTCCAGCTCTGAATCTTAAGCCTGGCACCCTCCACCCTCCTTCCCAGGCTCTCACAGATTTTGTTAGCCCTGCATCCATTGTAGGCAAGAGAGATGGCTCAATAGCAGCCTCTGTGAAAAGGCCGGGCTGGGGGCAAGATGCGGGGCTGGAGGCAGCCAAGGCCAAGGGCTGGTTGTTGACATGAAGCTCGGTAAGAGCCAACAGTATGATGCGAGTGTCAAAGAGGCCTTGCAAGAGGAGCCTGTCCCAGAGGGAGGGCAGCATCGCTACCCCAGGGCCGCCCTGTATGCTGCTGGGGAATTACGCCCTGCCCTGGGCACCATACCACTACAGACACTTTTTCTTGTAACCAAAAGTAATTCATGTTCTTTGCCAAAACTTTAGAAAATATGAATGCTTAAAGGAAAAAAATACAAATTGTCCATAATTTCACTACCCAAAGAAAGCCATTCTTATCCTGTTTTTATAATCTGCTTTTTTCACTTAATCTTCCACATTGTTAAAATATTCTCCTATATTATTTCTCCATTTTAATAACTGTGTAATATCCCATTGCTTATGACAGTATTGAGAATACAAGCCATTTTTTAAGCATTTACTTATGTATATCACACTCTGTTGTTTACTGAGTCTTTATAACTTGAGATTGATACAATTATTTTTCCAATTATGCAAATAAAGAAACTGAGGCACAGTGAGGCTAAGTAACTTGCCCCAAATAATACAGCCAATGACAGGACTGTGGGGTGAATGGACATGATTTCATGAGGCCCTCATGCAGAAGTGGACGAGTGGGCCGAAGTTGGGAGAGCTGTTGTTCTGTGCAGGGCCAGCACATGGCCTTGCATGGGACGGGTGGGTATTGAGTAAATGCTACACAGCTGCCTGCCACCCCTGGATGGTTTTGTGCAGAACATACTTACAGGGCGGGCCAGTACCACCCCTGCAACGCTGTGCTCCCCTGCAAAATATGACGTCTCCAATCTTAGTTGGGGGGTCTTCTCCCCATCCCACCCCCGCCTTGGGGAGCCTGGCCCGGCCTGGTACCTCTCTCCGTCTGTCCCCTGGAGCGTGAGGAGCACAGCTTGGCTTGTGTCATGGGCTACACAACTCCTCCATTATGCATGAGGGGACCCAGCGGTGAGCGGGCACGCAGTTATTAATAAACAAGCGTATTGTGTGGAGTTCCATTCATGGCACTCTCAGGGGACGTGGTGGGCTTGAGATAATAAAGCCCTGTTTATGCCACGGAGGGCTTGGGAGGTGGCAAGTGGGGGGTGGTGGTGGCAGGGAGCAGGGAAACCGGGAATGATTTCGATTACATCCAGGACAGGGCTTCTGGGTTTGCTCTGAGGACAGCGTCGTGGGGAAGGAGGTCTAGCTGGGATTTTGCTCAGGCCTAAGTCTGTCTACAGGGGTGGCCTGGGGCCTACGAAATGCCTAACTTTCCATCCCCACCTGTCCCCATGGAGGGAGACTGAGGAGACACTGGATGAGCCAGACCATGACTCCTTCAGGAGAGAGGTAGGATGTAAACTCCCTCTTGGTCTCCTGTCCCCACCCCATTCCTCCTTCTGCTTTGGCCTTCAGTGGCCCTGAAGTTGTGTGTGCTGGGATTGCACACAGTTTCGTGATGATGCTGAAATTGTGTTTGTGTGCAAGGTCTGTGAGAGGCTTTCCAGCCCAGGGAATGGACTGGTTTGTGTTAGAATCTGGAATATGAAGCAGGCAGGCTAGAAGGGAGAGAGGTGATGATGATGGTCTCATATCCTAAATGAGCTGACATTCCAGAAGAAGAGAGGCAAGGGACAAGTCTCCAAAGCCCTGACAGGGGTGGGCAGGGGATCCCCCGTCTGAGGAATGAGGGGTGTCTGGGGAGGTGAGATGCTGAAGGGCATTTTGGTAGAGGGAGAATTCAGAGTTGTGGATCTAATTGCAAAGCCTGTGTTAACTGTGCAGCTAGTCTTCTCTGTTTCTCTCCTTCAGCCCTTTGCTCAGGGCTGAACCGTCCCAGGCCAGCGCTGTCCCTCCACCTGAGTCTGTCTGGCTCAGCCTTGGTGCCCTTGGATCTCAGGCCAGGAATGCAGAAGCCGCTGGTCGGGAGGAAGTAAGGATAGTCCATTGTGTGCCCAGCTGGCCTCTATGGCTGGAGAGCAGGTCTGGTTCAGGGGAGCCTTGGTTCTCTGTTACTTAGTGCTGAACCTGGGCCTGGATGAAGCCAGAGCTCATGCAGGCCTGGGTCACCTGGCTCCGTCAGGAGCTGATGATGCTTGCTTTGACCTTAGAGGGAGATTATAGCCCGGAGCTACCCTGAGTTAGGAAATCCTTTCATCTCAAGACAGCTCTGTCTGAGGAGATGTGTGCTGGTTTGGTTTTGTGTTGGAGGGAAAAAGGAGGCTGTTGGAGGGACAGTTTATCCTGTCCCTTGTGGGTGCACCACTCCCTGAGGCAGTGTTTAGACCCAGTGACTTTAAAGTTCTGTTTGGGTTGAAGATTCAGTGACCCTATTTAACCCAGGAAGGTCTGAGTCTGCCTTAGGGCCAGAATGGGCTGATCCTAGGTTATCGGAGGAACATTGCATCTCTGGCTCAAACCAAAAGGTTCAACCTCCCCAAAGCAGGCCAGACCTCCCCCAGGGCAGAGTGTCAGGGACTCGGAACATCAACCCTGTGCACAGAGTGAACAGCGCAGTCCCTGAGCGCAGCGCACCCCTGGCCTCAGTGCAGCAGGGCGATGAGGAGGCTCTGCAAAGAACTGCGACTCCTTCCCGGACTCTCAGCTCCTGCAGACACTGTGGACGCTCGCTTCCCATCCCCTCCCATGGGCTGAAGAAGGAGTGACTATTTTTAGAAGCATCTGCATGCCCAGGGAGCACTGTTTTTGTGATTTATATGTGGAGATGGATGCGTGGGAGCTGGTGAAAGAGCTGGGGTTGGGTGTGCGGGGTTGTGTGTGGCAGCCCAGCTGCAGTCAGCCGGGCTGGGCACCTGGCCTGGAGGAATGACCCAGCCTCCTCTGCCAGGCTTTCCGGGAGATCCTACTGGCTCTGTTGTACTGTTGTCAGTTGCTGTGGGAGGTTCCTGGAAGGTCCAGGGACAGAGACAAGGACCTTCCTCATAGAGGCGGGCAGGCTGAGTCACCCCTGGGCACTCCCCTCTCTGAGGCTCATGTGCTCATGGTGCACCAGGACGAGCTGGCGAGATGGCCTTCCCCGGCGGTGGCAACACCATCAGCAACCTTAATGACAACGGCTACTGTTCCCTGAAATTTTGCTCCCTGACAGGCACTGCTTCGAGCACTGATGGCCTGTCCTCTCTGTAAACCTCCCTAGAACCCATGCTGTCCTCATCTGAGAATCAAGGAAGCTGAGACCCAGAGAAGGTAAGCATGTTGCCCAGTGTCATACTGTCGGTGTCTGAACCAGGCCCAACAACCTGCTCTCTTGGAGCCCTTATGCCATGTTGCCTCCCAGTAGAAGGTGACAAAGTATATTATTTTTGTGGCCACTAGCAGGACTCAGGTCAGAGACAAGAGATGCTTGCGGACATTGAGTGGGGGCTGTGTGGAATGTTCTCCTTAGAGATCTTTGAAAGGCGTCTTGCACTTCACAAGAGAGCTGTCTTGCTGGCTGGACTCTGGATAGGTGATCACTCAAGGGATTTTCTTTCTTGGGATTTTGGCAGCTCTGTTTTCTGGACCCTGGAGCAGCAGCGGCCTGCCCATAAAAGATGCTGGACCGTCTGTCATTGAACACAAACCAGCAGCTTCTGAGCACACCAAGTGCCTGGCTGGGATCTGGGATCCTGGGAAAAGGCCAGGGAGGCTGGAGAATTCCTCAGGCTCAGAGAGGAAGCCCCAGAGAGAGAAACCACCCCTGGGGAGCTCTGCAGCAGCCTGTGGTTTAATGGACATTTTATTTCCACCTTTGAGTTAGATGTGCCTGTTCACCCAGAAAGAAGCCCTTGGCTTCTGCCGGGGCCTCCATTCCTGGGCCTCCCATCACAGAGCACATAAGGAGCTGACAGAGCCTGGGGAATGCTTTGTTCTTTACCTAGGATATAAGCCACTCTAGTTCACGTGTGCTAGGGACAGCTGCTGGGGGTTCTCCACGCTGGGGCAGTAAAGAGGCCAGAGAAAAGAGCCCCCTGGTGGGATCAGTGAGCCATCTGAGTGGGAGGGGGGCACTTCTTTGGGAACCAGCTGGGCTGCTCAGGGTGATCCTCTGTCACCCTGATCTGTACCATGGCAGCAGACTCAGAGAAGAATGTGCTGGGGGTGGGGGTGGGGGGCTGACTCTCCTCCCTTGAAGAGCTACAGAGAGGAGTGGGCAGCCAGCACCCTGGAAGTAGCATGGCAGGGGTCAGACAGGTGGGTGGTGGAGCCAGACTGCCTGGTTCCAGTCCCAGTTCTGCCCCTAGCTGGGTGACTGCCTGGTTTCCTCAGCTGTCAAGTGTCAGATTATCAGCACTTGTCTCTTGGATTTTGTAAAGATAAATGAACTAATCCATGAAATTAGCACAGGAGTGAGGAGAAAGATCCTCTGTCCAGGCCCATGTGGCCACTTTGTCCTCTCTCTCCCACCCAGCCTCAAAGCTTCTCATGCTGAGGTCCAGGCCGGCGCGGTGGAGCCGTCCCCCCTGTGTACCACGTACTGTCTCTTGCGGTGTGGCGCGGCTCAGGTTGAATAACCCACAGTCTCCTTCCTCGCTGCTGCCTGCTGCCACCCCCTTCAGTTTGTTGGAGCCAGTGCCAGGCCACACGCTCAAGTTCCAGTTCTTCTGCTCCTTGGGCTGCCTTCGGCTCCATTTTGGGTCTCTAGGGGTGACAGTCCTCCTCTGGTTTGTGCCAGGTTTCTGACTTCCTGGGTCTTCCTCACAGTTCAGCAGTCTCCAGCTGCATGGGGTCCACTCCACTGGAGTGGAATCATGGCTGTCTTCCTCCCCCTCTCTGCTCTGTGGCAGGCTCTCCAGGGCCCTGCCCCCAGTTCCTGTGCTTCGCTCCACCATGCGGCATCCAGCTCCCTCTCTCTGCCCTTCCAGCTCCTGATTGCATCTGCCCCACATCCTTCTCTCTGTCTCTCTCTGCCAACCCTCTCTCCCCTTCCTGCCTCTGCCTTGTGCCTGGTCTGAATGTCTTCTCAGGGATCCACGTACACTTTGCATGCCGACAGCGAATTTCTCTTGACATTTAGAAATACTTAAGGGCTCACATTTTCATTTCCATGTGAACACAGCCTACTCTCTGTCTGGTATAGGAGATTTAAAGGAAGGTCCCTGTGATGGAGACAGCCCCACATTTGTAATCACTTTTGAAAGGAGAAGTAATGTTCTACTTTGCTCTGGACTGAGTAAGGTCAGGATGAGGGGGTTGAGTGCAGGGGGCAGCGTAATGCTTTCTGGCTGCCCCTGGTCACTGCTCTGTTCTTCTGATATATGTTCTTCTTTAGTCCCTTCATTAACCTGATGAGGCAGATACCACAATCCCCATTTTATAGATGGGAAAACAGAGAGGTTAAGTGACTTGCCTAAGGTTACACAGTGATTGAGTGGGAGAATCAGGGTTTGAGTGTGAGTCTATCTGTTTTCCCTAGAATCGTCCAGACTCCGGAAGAAGGTGGGTGAATGGGGAATGTTGATGTAGACACATCTGAATTTTGATTGCTCTTGAGCTGGATTTCTGACTATGAGCAAATTCAAGCCCCCTGTTCATGTTCCTGCCTCCTAACTCCCCACCCCTCGCTATGGGCCTCTCCAAGAGGCCTGGGGAGGGCTGAAGGGAAGAGGGGAGACCCGAGCCTTGCACTGTTCAGTGTCAGCCTCCAGGATAGACCAGGAGTGCAGGGAAACTGCTGAAGCCGTCAGTCTTCCAGAAATCACACATGCCTGAGAGGAGACTATATTTTGTTGGAGGAAGGAGAAAGAGAAACAGACTAGGGAGTCTGGAGGTGCCTGAGTAATACAATATTAGAATCTTAAAGTGCAGGCTGGCCCGGTGGCGCACTGCTACAGTGCGCTGCTTGGGAGCGTGGCGGCGCTCCCTCCGAGGGTTCGGATCCCACATACAGACCGGTTCCCGCTCACTGGCTGAGCGAGGTGCGGGTGCAGCACTGAGGGTTGCGATCCCGTTGCCGGTCCCGGCCCGGTACGGGCTCGACACTGAGGGTTGCGATCTGTTGCCGGACACGAAAAAAGACAAAAAGGAAAAAAAAAAAAGTGCTTCTTTTCCCTACAAACAGGCAGTGAGGGAACAGTGCGAAATGTTTGCAGCTTGTCCAGAAGGTCTGTACAATCCACAGGGAGGACAGCTCGGGATCTCCAGGCTCTGTCTCCTCTCAGAACCCACCCCCTCCCCACCCTTCTCGGCTCCCCTGCTGTGGGTTCTTTGTAGGAAGATGTTGAAAGTGGCACGGTAATGGGCCTCCGCACATGCCATGTGGAGTCAATGGTAGGTACCAGCCACTCTGTTCTCCCCTCCACAAATCCCCAACAAGACAGGATGTTATTAACTAGTTTTTGAGGGAACATTTGGGACTCCAACTTCCATCAGCCTGAGGAGAGGTCTGACAGAGTCTTTGTTTGCCTGACTCTGAAATTCTGGGGTTGGCGCGGAAAAGTGGAGGGAGGAAGGGTCTGCAGCCCTCTAGACTCAGCACAGAATTGCCTGGCAAATAAATACGCAGCATTTGGGACGTACTGTCTTCCTTCCTGAGCCTTTAAGATCTGCTTCCTGAATTGCTAGTGAAGCGTGTGACTCTTGTGCCCTGTTTCTTAGGGTTTTTTGTTTGGTTGGTTTTTGTTTTCTCTTAACTTTTAAAATCAACTGTATCGAAGTATAATTTACATTCAATAAAATGTACTCATTTTGAGGGTACAGTCAGATGAGTTGACAAATGGGTGAATATATGCCCGTGTAACTACCACCGCAACCAAGACAGAGTATACTTCCATCACCTCTGAAAATTCCCTCATCCCATTTGCAGCTAATTCCTCCCAGTCACACTGCAGCCCCAGGCAACCACCGAAAGGCTTTCTGTCACTATAGGTTGGTTCTATCTGTTCTAGACATCCCTGTAAATGGAATCACACAGTATACAGTATGCTCTCTTTGTGTCACTTGTAGGGTTTCATAAGCCTCAGGGGAGAATAGCAGTCATTTGAGACACACATCAGTGTAGCCCTTGCAAGCAGACTAGCCCATCTCTGCAACCTCCGCACCTCCCTGAACACTGCAGCCTACTCTCTGCCCTTGTCTGTGAACATGGTATACTTTGAGTTTATGGCAGGAGGAGGATCCCTCCCTTCCCTGTGCTTCAGCATGAGTCTAGGGAAACAGAATGAGTCTAGGGAAACAGTAGGGAGAAAAGAGTTAGGGGATTTTGGCCTGTGGCTGAGGGACTCACAGTGTGGAGGATTACTGTCAACTGTGAAATGCATGTGGGGTGAATTGCATGTGGTTCTGGGAGGGAACCCCGTGGTGGGGAGAGGCAGCTTTTGCTGCTACTGTTACTGCCACTCTTAGCATCTAGGTGGGTGTGAAAGGTGCTCTCCTGGGGCCATTTACCGTGGTGTTCCTGACCACCCTGACTTCAGAGGGCAGTCCTGAGGGGTGCTAGAGCTAACAGGCACTCCAAGAGACCAGCTCCTCACACCTTGGCAGGTCCAGCCTCCAGGGTTGAGGCAGTGAGGTGTGCAT
>NW_007733432.1:5040-5597 GCF_000696425.1 Galeopterus variegatus | reverse complement strand
AGACCAGCTCCTCACACCTTGGCAGGTCCAGCCTCCAGGGTTGAGGCAGTGAGGTGTGCATTCTGCCTAGCAAGGAGGTGCTGGAGGACACATGGCAGGGAGCTTAGCTTATTGGTCATCTGATGACCAGGGGCTGGCCACCACCACACTGTTCTTGTGCTCGGGTCTACAGCTTCCTCTCCTTGAGCAGGCAGGGCAGTAGACAAGACTGATTCTTACATGGCAGCAGTGATCCTAGGTGGTAACCTGGTAGAGAAAGACTCAGCGCTGAGGATTTGCTGCGGTCTGTTGAACCTTTCTGAGACCCACTTGACCCGTCTGAGTGGGTGTATTTTAAGGGTGCTTTCAGCTCTTGGGGAAAAGGGATATAAACTAAAGCCAAGATGTTGCCATTATGGTGCTTTTCTCTTTTCCTTCTTCTGTTATCATTATTATTATTGTTTCATTGTGGCAAAATATATGCAACATACAATTTACCATTTTAACCATTTTTGAGTGTACAGTTTAATTGCATTAAGAACATTCCCGTTGTTATACAACTATCACCACTAACCACC
>NW_007733432.1:4156-4529 GCF_000696425.1 Galeopterus variegatus | reverse complement strand
ATGTTTTCAGGGTTCATGACATTGCAGCAAGTGTCAGAATTTAATTGCTATTTTAAGGCTGAATAATCTATTATATGTATATACCACACTTTGTTTATCCTTTCAGCTGTTGATGGACATTTGGGTTGTTTCTACCTTTTGGCTATTGTGAATAATGCTGTTATTATGAGCATTTGTGTACAAATATCTGTTGGAGTTATTATGGTATTTAAATGCTCAGCAGCCCTTCCTAGCAACTCCTCCTGCTTAAACCTGCTGTCGCCCAAGGCCCTGGAGTGGCATGCATTTCTGCCCTTACCTGCTGCCCTGTCTCCTCTAACTAACTTAGTGCTTGTGGCAAGTGATGAATTTCAAATATGTCAGTCTTTGGTGA
>NW_007733432.1:0-4042 GCF_000696425.1 Galeopterus variegatus | reverse complement strand
CCTCTAACTAACTTAGTGCTTGTGGCAAGTGATGAATTTCAAATATGTCAGTCTTTGGTGAGTACTCGATACTTGGGTTTCCCAGGCAATGGAGTTTTGAGTTCCTTTCTCCAGAAGCTTTCTTTTCGGTGTGTTTTAGTTACTCTTGGACACCAGTTCACTTCTGGAGTTCAATTCCATTAAGCCTCTTAATATGAGAATACAATAGAACATCTGTTTCATCAAGGAAAGAAAAGAAACTAAATGTGCTGGTTCAAGGTGTTACCAGAGTACTACAAGCTTCACCTTCTTTTATATGGCAGCCTTGTAAGGAAGGGCCATAACCCGTGTTTTAAGGGTAAAGAAACTGAGGAGACTCTCAGAGAGGTTCAGTGCCTTGCCCAGGCTCGCAGAGGCCAGCGCTCTTTCTCTGCACCCCCTAAATAACTCCCTGGTCCTTCAAATGCAAATGACCCAGAAATTTCCAGGACCTTTTCTTTTACAATGGAAATCCAGGCCTTGGAGTTCCCCCTATGATTTGCAAAGAAAAACCCTTTAGGCCTCCTTGCCCCAGTTCTGGTAAAATATGGAATTATAATTAAGGTTTTGTTTTGGTTTTTCAATAACATACAAAAGTGGAGGAATAGTATAATGAGTCCCCACGTGCCCATCAGCCAGCTTCAGCAGTGACGGGCGATCTCGTTTCCTCTGTCGTGTCATGTGTCTTTTCATCTATCACACTCCTCTCTTTGATCTGTGGGGTCCTCCCCATTCATGCGGCAGCAGTTGGTGCTTTCTGGAAGAGGGACGGGGAACCGGCAGATCTGGGCATCGTGCAGCTCAATCTTCCCCAGCTGGAAGAGTGTTAATTGCCACTCAGAGGGTTGGAATCCCCTCTGATGGTTCATTATGCATCTGATTACCAAACATCTTCCAGGAGGCAGGGGGAGGGGGACAAATCTTTTGAGAGGCCAGGCCAGACCTGGTGGTAGGCAGAGGGGCTTCCCTTTCTTAGCGCGTTTTCTCCCTACAGTTTGATTTTATAGGAGATGCTTCTGTGTGGAAGGAGAGAAGGTTATGTGAGGATAACCTTCCCTTAGGGGAACAGGCTGAGCCAAGCTGGTCTCAGGGCAGAAGCAAGGACAGACCAGTGCAAAACCAGCCTGTGGCCTCTTCAGCTGAATTTAACAGACATTTTTATTTTTTAAATTAAAATATCTGTAGTGTATCAGCCACTGACTAAGTGCTGAGAATGCAAATAGGACAAGTTCATATCTGCTCTTGAAAAGTCTGTGGGCCACAGAAATAAGAAAACTAATAACAACTGATGTTTGTTGTGTGTCAGAGTACTTTGTGTACATTTGTACATTGTCTCCTTTACACCTCCTGTGCCCCACAATCTGTAAGATGGGCACAATTATCTCCATTTTACCAATCAGGAAACTGGGGCTCAGGGGGACTCACTGCCCCCCATGCAGCTGGCAGGAGCACGTGGCATTGGAGCTGCCACTGTCTCTGCAGAATGAGGGTCAGGGAGGGGAGGCCTGGGGGTGGAGAGAGTAGAGGTGACAGGGGACGGTGTCTTAGGCTGCAGGAAGCGGTTGTGTAAAATCCCCGTCAAAATCCCCGTTTTCTCATAGGATTTGGGTGTAGCCAAATGATACATTTTTCTCTTGACATTATAGAGGACTGTGGGATTTATTGTTATTTCAAAACAAGGCAGCTCTTTTGAAAGAAGGAAAGAGTAGAGACTGGAACATGAGAAAGAATTCTTTCCCGATACTGCAGAAGGGGACAGAGAGAAGAGAATCCAGTTGGGTTTATTTGTTTGTTCTGTTTTTATTTAAAAGAAGATTTAAGCATCTTTCAAGGGAGAAGAGTTGTGGGAATAAAAGAGGTAGTGTTAGTTAAGTAGAAAGAAAGGGCAGCTTCTGATCTGGTTTGCCCTTGCCCGGTGATCAGACGGCTTTGGGGTCTCGTGAGTGGGCACCAGGTTGCTGGAGCAGTTGGTGCCCTTCCTTTCATTTTTGGGGTGAAGCCGGCCTGGCATGCCCAGTTTCTGCACGGAGCTTCCTTTCTGACTGTGAACGTATTTTCTAAAGTTGGAAAACAGACTCAGCTGGTATCTCAGTAGCAGGGGGATAAGTGATTTATTTTGAAAGAAGACCTATGAGCCTCTCTCCACCCATCCCAGGCAGCTCGTCATCCTTGCCCATGTCTAAGCCATAACCTACGGGGTTAAACATAGCCAGCTCTGCCTGTCCTAAGAGGGATGTGAAACACTAAAATGAGAGACCCAGGAATGTCTGGGATCTCTAAGGAGCGGAGAGAAAAGGAGTGTTTATTGTTAGCATTTTATTTTTTTATCTTAATTTCTCCCATTTTAATTTTTAGTTTATTTGTTAAATAAAGTCTTGAGTTTTTCATTGTGAGATGGGGTGAGGCTTTACCTGGCTCGGACGCAGAGGAATGGAATCTCTCACGTTCCTTCCAGCTGCATGACTTTGGTTTTGGTTTTTTTCCTAGTTGCCCCCACCCTGAGTTCCCAGGTATTTTAAAAGCAGGATTTTGTGCAGGATCTGCTTTTCAGAGAACCCAAGAGAAAGTCCTGTGTTTGAATGATGCGTCCTGTCCCTTTGCACACTGCTGACTGAGAGGGGAAACAGATGAAAGTGGATGGGGACGTCACTTTCAGGAATTGCAAGCTTCCCAAAGCAGCCAGAGAAATGGTGTCTCCTCTCAGAATGAGCCAGCACCAAGTACAACAGGCCTCCTGCCCTCCCTCCTGGGTCTGCAACTCACAAATGCTGGTTGCTATGGATACGGGCAACTGAGGCTCCCTGGGGGCAGTTGCAAGTGGAGGCAGTGATGCAGGCCTGGATTCGGTGTGTTCCTCAGGATGGTGCCTCAGCATTGGGGACAGAGACCAGCCTTGTCTGACTCATAGCCCCAGCCCTGGCCTCGGGGACCCCAGTTTGAGCAGCCCATGCCTCTATTGAGCAACCCCTGGGGGTGTGGCACCTGAGGTGGGTCACATGCAGAGACACTGGGCATTGAGTGGCAGAGAGAGCACAGTTCAGGGTAGGGAGACCTGTCATTTGGTGATAGACACGTAGTCTCTCCTCTTTTTTTCTGTTTTGGAGCCTTCCCCAGGTAATGCTAATAGCTCCCCAGCCTCGGGAACTCATTCTGGGCAGGAGGCACTGCCCAGTTTAGACTTCCTGTGAGTGGGGTCTTGTCCTGGAGGCTGAAGAGAAGGTATCAAAAGGTAGGGGAGGCCTGGTTGGTGCCATCAGGGAGCTCCTGGTATAAGCGGGAGACACAGCCCCTGCCCTTAGTGAGCTCCCAGTCTGGTACAACCAGGAGAACCTGAAGGACACGAAGTAGTAGACGAAGACAGAGAGTGAAAACCCACAGCTTCCTTGTTTCTGACAAAGATTCTTTGCTTGACCAAACTTTAGTTAGGCTCCTGAACCTTCTCCTAGGCCTGTCTGTTCAATCTCTTATAAAATTCAGTTTTAACAAAAATTCTGCTAAGTCAATTTAGCAAGAAACCCCCAGCCTGGATATCTGACCACCCTCCATGTCTGGTCAGGTTCCTCTTCCTCCACCATCCCCCAGGTGATGTCTAATCATCTTGGCCCGTCTCCAGCAAGAATCCTTTTAGGTGGGTTTAGCCAGGATCCCCCTGACCCGTGATGTAATTCTCTTAGTAATTTTCTATCCACTGACCCCCAACCTGCTCCTTGGCTATGGATTCCCACTTGCCCAAGTGTCACTGAGTAATGTTTTCTTTAACATTTCAAGCCCTCCAGTGGCCTCCCTCTGTGCTTCCCGTGGTATCAAGGCGCTATATGACCTGGTCCTTCCCATCCTCTATTCTCATCTACTGCCCCTTGTCCCCCAAGCTCCCTCTGCTCCATCTCACTGGGCTATTGTTCACTGTGCCAGCTGGCTCCAGCCTGGGGCCTTTCCTTGAGCTGTTTTCCCCATCACCTCCCGCCCCTGCTCACTTTTTCACTATTTTATTCTGGACTCTGCTTTGACATAATTTTCCTGTGTA
>NW_007733431.1:110602-111078 GCF_000696425.1 Galeopterus variegatus | reverse complement strand
AAGCTGGAGGCATAACACTACCTGACTTTAAACTATACTACAAAGCTATAATAACAAAAACTGTATGGTACTGGCATAAAAAACAGACACACTGATCAATGGAATAGAACAGAGAATCCAGAAATCAACCCACACACCCACAGCCATCTGATCTCTGACAAAGGCACCAAGCCTATACACTGGGGAAGAGACTGCCTCTTTAATAAATGGTGCTGGGATGGGCCGGCCCCGTGGCACACTCAGGAGAGTGCAGCGCTTGGGAACGCAGCGGCGCTCCCGCCGCGGGTTCGGATCCTATATAGGGATGGTCAGTGCGCTCACTGGCTGAGCGTGGTACGGGCGACACCAAGACAAGGGTTGCGATCCCCTTACCGGTCACAAAAAAGACAAAAAAAAAAAAAAATGGTGCTGGGAGAACTGGATATCAATATGCAGGAGAATGAAACTAGACCCATACCATTCACCATACACTAAAG
>NW_007733431.1:88192-109506 GCF_000696425.1 Galeopterus variegatus | reverse complement strand
CATAACAACTACAGTTCCTTGAAGTTGATATGACAAGCAAACAGAAAGGACATTGTTGGGTGGGAGGGAGGAGAAGGAGGAGGGAGGGAGGTTTTGGTAATGGGCCACAATAATCAACCACATTGTATATCGACAAAATAAAATTAAAAAAAAAAAAAAAAAAAGAATCCACAGTTCCTTAGAAGTATCTTCCACACTGCCCAGGAGAGAATGATAAGCCACAAGACACATAGACAGGAAAATACGACCCACAGTCAGCAGAGCCATGGCAACGCACACACACACATACATAAATAGAGGGCCACACAGGTGGAGAGAGAGTCCTCGCTGCTGCAGGCAGCCACCAACTCCAGCAGAGGAAGCAGGAACAAGGAGATCAGCAGAGGTCACTGAAGCCCTCGAGCAAAAGTTAAGTGATGTCCTGATGGGTCCCAGCACCTCCTCAAAAATTACTTTTTAATCGCAAAGGAAAAATTTTAATAATCACTGGAAAAACATAGCAAATGCCACCTTAAACAATCCAAGTAGACATGACCAGTTTTGGCACCTGCTTAGGAAGAAAACAACTCACTTCTGCGCTGCTCTAGGCAAACGTGCACAGCCTCAGTCTAACCATGGGGAAGCCCAAACTGGCAGGCAGCCTACAAAATAACTACAAAACAACTTATCACACACATCAAGGGCAGAAAAGACAAAGAAAGGCTAAGCAACAGCTCCGGGCTGAGGGAGACCAAAGAGACGTAGCATTTCAATGTGATGTGTGGTGCCAACCTGGATCCTGGACTGAGGAAAAAACACTCAGTTGTCAGGGATGCTATTGGGACAACTGGTGGCCCCTGAGCATGGACTGCAGGTCAGATCAAGTGCTGGTTTGATAACTGTAGTCCTTGTTCTGGGAAATATACATGCAAGCATTTATGGATACAGGGCTGCACTTCTTCACCTGACTCAGATGAGTAAACACCGCACATGTATGCACAGGACAGGAGGTACATGGGGAGAGAGGGTGATGAGGCAAATGTCCTGAAATTTACCCAACTGGTAAACTCAGTGAGGGCACTTAGGCATTCCTTGAGAAATTACTGCAACTGTTCTGTAAATGTGATAGCATATCAAAATTAAGGTCACAAAAGCATCTAACAGTTTTGAATCTGGAAGTTCCATTCTCCCCTTCTGAATATCACCCGGCCCACAACTGGCAGTCATCTCAGGCCCTCTTACCGCTGAGAAGGTGTGCCTCCCGAGTGAATGCTCTCAGGCTCTGTCGTTGCTGCCGAGGCCAAGGACAGGCTGGAGCCAGACTGAGTCTGGCTCAAGTTATCAGCTGCCAGAGACAAGAAACAGATGGTCCATGAAAAATTCCAGCAGACACGTATGTGTTCCCTAACCACATGGATGCCCTGCCCTAGGATGCAAGAGAGAGGAGCAGGCAGCAGCCCAGCCTCCTGGCCATCGGATATCTGCAGCTGCATCACCCCGTCATCCCCCGGCCCAGGGAAGCCTCTCTGCATCCGGAAGCATCCCAGCATCCCAGAGCCTGAGCAGTGGTCTCAACTTTCTCATCTCTCAGATGGGGACAATCATCCCCACCCTTCCCACCTCACACAGCTCTTGAGAACACCCAAAAGTGACGAAGGATGGGAGCCCGCCCTCTAAAGCGACAAGAACTTTGCACGTGTGAGGGACGACACATGAGGAGCCACGTGGTGAGGCTGCTTACGGGTGGAGGAGCACTTGGTTGCTGAGTCGCCACACGACTCTTCTCGGTGGACTGACTTTGGCCGTGGCTTCTTGGGCTTGGATTTAGGCTTGCCGAGGCCTTGCTCTTCTAACATCTGCTGCTGCTTCCTTCTCAAGTACTCCTGCTTGATGAGCTCTCGCCGTGCCTTCTCCTCCTCTTTCCGTACCCGATCTTCTTCAGCTTTGCGCCGGGCTTCATCCTGAGAGAAAAACACGTCCAAAATAATCCTGAGTTAAAAGGGACCCTTCTGTAGAATAAATCTACCACACGCCACCTCCAACAGCCAACACACAACTCGCCCAGCACTCGACCCGGCACTTTCCTTGGATTCCCTCTGATGGTCACTGGGACTGAGGGTAGACCAGTTTCTACAGGAGAGGAGCAGGCCCTGGAGTCGATCCACCCATGTTATAACACTCAGCCTTGCTGAAGAGCGCTGTGACCACAGGCAACCCGCTTCCCAAACTGCACAGCAGCACCTGAGTGCTGCCAACAGGACGCAGCGCATATAGCCCATGGGGCTCGTATGAACATGAGACCATCTTGCAAAGTGCTTAAACGAAGTGATGGGGACACAAGACCCCTCGATGCACACTCCTGTGGACCATGCATGATGGGGAGGACAGTGGACATGAGGGCTGACTGGGGGCCACACGGGAGAACCGGCTACCGGGCTTCATCCCGCTTGAGCTCAACTTCGGCCTCCAGCTGCTGCTTCCGCATGCGCGCCTCCTCGGCCTTGCGCTGCTGCTTCAGGAGGAAGGCCGCCCGCTTCTTGGCGAGTTCATCTTCTGCTTTCTGTTCATCCTGCAACACAGACACCCCATGTGCCATCACGGGAAACACCCTGCACAAGCCAATACAGGACTTGTTTCCCCGAGCAGCAGAGTTTAATATTCGCTTAGAAGATTTTCATGCACAGACCAAAGATATTTTTAGTCTTTTTTAAACTGATGAACAGACATTTCTTTGTAGACTCTAAAGTACAAATGCAAAAAAAATGCCACTCAGAAGACATTCATTGTCGGCCAAACTTCCAATTGTCTCACACAGAATTCAGTTTGCCTTAAAAACCACACACTTATTTCCAAAATATGAGCCGATACTAAAGTTGATTATTAATTTGTTTACATTTTAAAAGTACAAACACCAAATAAAGCAAGCATCTGTTGATAAGATAAATGTGGTGGTTCTGTGTTACACCGTCCACTTTCATAACAGCTAGAAAGAAAAGCAGATGCTATTAAAATGAAAGAAGTCCTCACAGTTCATGTTTCTCTTCATTTCTACGAAGAAGATTGTAAGAATAGCACAGATAGAGAGGAGCAAAAATGTTTGTTCGAGTTTCTGTACCTGTCCAGGCTCTGTGCCAGTGTCAGCAACCTCAGCACACGGGCCACAGCCATCTGCCACCACCAGTGTTTGTAGGGCCTTTAAGCTATCAACATTTTCTACATTTTTAAATGGTTGAAAAACCATCAAAAGAAAAATATTTTGGGATACATGAAAATGACATGAAATTCAAATTACAGAGACCACAAGAAAGTGCTTCACCAGCACACAGCCAGGCTCATTCCCATGCATACGTACTGTGGCAGCTGCGCTTGGCAGAGCTGAGTCCTGGTGAGAGACTCCCATGGCCTCCACAGCCACGCCCGTTACCTCCCTGCTCTGACCTCCAGCCCTTTGTAATGCCCTCGCAATGGAGATGGAGTGAGAGACCCCACCTCAAACAAGTGCTGCCAATTCCTTTACCTTGAAGAAGAAGCCAACCCCAGGCTTCTGGTCCCCTTCACTGGTAAGATCCGTCGAGCCATCGAGGCTCGCCATCTCTCCATCCTCTTCGGAGGCCTTCAGGTCTGCAAGGTCCACTTCAGTGAGGCTGGCCTTGCTCCGGAGCCGTTCTTCCACATGGACATTCTCTTTTCCTGGGGTATCCGCGGAGCTCAGCCCTGCCTCTCTCCCACTGGTATCCAGAGCTTCTTGGAAGCTCATTTGTTCTGATATGATGTTTGCATCTTTGGAAGAAGACAGAATGAACGTCCGCTGGTTGCTTTCATCATGGAGCCTGTAACTGTCGAAGAGACACCTTTCATGAGGGTCACTGCCAGGGTCTGCAGCATTCTCCACGCCTGGGCTGGAGGGCGTCCGAGCGTGGTTACTCGGGGGGAAGGACCTCAAATGCGGGAGAGTCTCTATACTGGGTGTTGGGGTTTTACTTCGAGAAGAGCCCTGCTGCCTGTCTTTTGGGACCTTCAGCTCAGCTGGTCTTCCTGAGCGAGAATTCCGACCCTGACCAAGACGAGGGGGTTTGCGGTGACCAGACACTCCGGTTGGAGAGAGCGGCTCGACAAAGTGGATTGATGCTTTCACTTTTTGGTCCTGTGTGTTATTTTTAGAACATGGAGTTTGTACTGTAGGAGATTTCATAAGAAGTTGTTCTTGCTGCTGAGAGATCTTTAAGATAGCCTGCTGCAGTGTGCTAATGGTTTCATTAAGTTTCTCAATGGAAAGGTCACATTCATTCATATCTACAACCTCACCAATGTTATCTTCCAGGAGAACAGCAGAAATCACCTTATTTTTCTCCATATCATGTACAGCAGCAGGGTCTTTTGGTTTATGCTGCTGAACAAAAGCCAGGCCTTCTCTGTCCACACCTGGAGATTCATTGAGTAGACCTTCCTGCTCTCCCCTCATGAGCAGCTCCTCAGCTTTAGAAGCCCCATCCTCAAAGCCCTCTCCATCGTGCTGAGAACACCCCCGTGCAAAGTGCTCTGGTTTAAGTGGCTGAGCAACGGTGCCAGCCTTGCCCTTCTTCACCACATGCAGAAACGCGGCCTTGCCCAGTGTCAGGCGCTGCCGTGCCGACAGCGCCTCCATCTTCTTTTTCTGGGCCTCGATGGCTCTGCGCTTCTCCTCCAGCTGCATGTGCAGCTGCACCAGCTCGGATGCCAGCAGGCTGGCGGGGTCTCTGCCAGGCCTGCCCGGGCTCTGCTCTCTCTTTTGTCTCCACGTCGTCAGAGGCGCTGGGCCGCTCTCTGACGCATCTGGCGTGGTCTTCTGGGAGCTGCTGCTGCTGGACTTGGTCTCGCAGCTGTTGAGTCTCTGGAGCTTCCTTTCTGCGAAACTGGTCATCTTCACACTTCCGCTCGCCATGGAGACACTGCTGATCTGAGAGGCTGTGCTCAGACACGGGCTGGAGCGGCCACTGGCATCATCCTTGTCCTCATGCTCCTTCACCTTCATGTCCTCCTGCAGTTTGGCTGATTCTTCTTCACCAATGCATGCAGTGATGACCACTGGACGGTCCTCGCCAAGAAAGTCATGCCCAGCCTCCTCTACGTCCACAATGTCAGAGTCAGAATCCTGCCTCAGGACAGTCCATGGCTCTGAATCGTGGCAGTTGGGGCTTTTTGAGCAACTAACATATAACCCTCCCTCTGAGTCTTCATCGGCCCTGCCCACGTGAAGGAAGAAGCCATCAGCAGACTGCCCCTGAGATAGCGGATCGAATCCACCAATGGCCAGAGGCCCACCATGAGCTTCTCCTACAGCCTCTGCTGCCTGCAGCCCTGCCTGCAAGGGGTCGACGCTTGTAGGAAATTCTGAGCAAGGAATAGGGGTGAAAGTCCTATTCAAGTCACGACCACTGTGACTGCTGGTCACTTTCTTTCGTACCAAGGGTGGGTGGCCCTCGCTGGACCTCTTGGATGTGATGCTCCTAGGTCTCCCTTCTCCGAGTTCATCTTCCTTAGTAATAATCTGCTTCTCTTTTGCTGGCTTAAGCACTGCCGGCATCAAGGGCTCCAAGAAAAAGCTGTCAGGCTTGCTTTCTAAGACGTCCACCTGCCTCTGTGGAGACCTGGCACCTGCCATCAGGCCTAAGGCCCGAGGCGAGGCCCTTGGGACGTCCGGGTCCCCACGGTGGGGAGCCATCTCTGTTCTAATTATGGCCACAAGTTCTTCCTCCTCGTCCTCAATACTGACATTGTTCAGAAGGCTCTTCCCATTGGTCTTTATGACTGCAGGGTGTGGCTGGTTCTGCGGGGTTAGGTTCACGATGTTGGATGCCAAGCTGTCCTTGCTAATGGAGCGGGCCAAGCTGACAGTGTCACCAGAGCTGGGATCCATGTCGCAACTCACAGCATGATGGAGCGCAAAGGGCGTCGGTTGGGACACAGGCCTGAAACACAGGGATAGAAACCCACTGGGTATACCACACTCAACACAGACTGAGGGACCAGAATACCAATGAAAAGAGAACATGAAGCTCACATTCGGAGACTTAAACAAACCCTCACCCAGAGGAAAAGAAAATCAGAGGTAATTTTAATTTAGTGACTCTCAAACATTTTGGTCCCAGGATCCCTTTACACCCTTAAAAATTACTGAGGACCCCAAAGAGCTTTTATTCATTATATTTATCAATATTAATCTCTCCTTATCATACTAGAAGTTAAAGCTCATACATTTTTAAAACATGGATTTAAAATCACAGTAATAAGTCCACCACATGAAAATGACTATATTTCCTAAAACACAAAAGCATATACTGTAAAGAGCGGCATCACTTTACACATTCGTAACCTCTGATATCTGGCCAGACCCTCATATTTGATTCTACCTGTTGCAATACCAAACATCACACAGCCTCTGGAAAATTCCACGGTACGCTCACAAGAGAATGAGGGTGGGAAAAGGCATTTAACATCTTAGCGTTGTTATGAAAATAATTTTGACCTCATTAACTCCCTAAAAGGGTCTCGGTGCTCCTGAGGCATCCCTGGACCATTTCTTGAGAATGCTGCTAGAAGCATCTTTGACATGTAGGGAGTGATCACCTGGTTTTCTTTTCTGGCCATGCTAGGGCTGCACCTCGTGGCTGACCATCGACACGGGTTAAAGAATGAGATCGATGTCGCTGATCTGCAGCAGAGGAAGTAATAAATGTGCTCAGTGTTAAGTAACCAACTTTACACCATTTGAAATTCTTTCAGCACAATAACCATTTCTCCAGAAAATGAATCATAATTCCGTATACCAAAGCTGCTCAAGGAGAACAGACAATCAACAGTACAGTTCTCAGTAATTCCAAGGATAAGCAATGTGTGACTCAACAGTAATCAGTCCAAACATGAAGTAAGGTAACCTGACTACAAGTGAACCTCAATATACATACATCCTTGTTCAGGTACAATGAAGCAATTTTGTGTATACTACGTATAATTTGACTTCGGTGATATTTTCACTACAAGACTATAAATTCTAAGGTAAATCAATGCACATTGAAATTTATTCCACTACAGTCTTCTTAACTGACATCAGAATAGATTACTGAATTCTCAGAAGCATTATCTTACTAAACCACAGGGAGCAGAAACTAAAGAAAGGGATGATGAGAGGAAAATGACGTCTCACCAAGCATGTCCTCTCCCGATGCCATTTTTTGCTGTTTCTGTCTCAGGGGCAACAGAGGATGGGACGGGCTAAAAGCAGAAGTTCCTTTCCCACTAGATGGACAAAAAATTCAAGAGTAAACAGTTTATCACACTTGAAGTTGAAAAGCAAATGCAAAAGAAACTACAAAGACCATCATAAATCCACACCAATGTGTGAGAAACTCACAGATTCGTTGAGAAAAATTAATTACTATAAAAATGAACCAAAACAGTACAAGAACATCATATATTTGGTATAAATATCTAAAAACTGCATTAGAGGACATAGTGAGTGACTTCTGTTTCTGATTTGTAATACAACCAGTTTAAAATTTTAACAGCAAAATTCCAGTAAGCAATTAGGATTATCTGTTGAGATAAGCAAAAGGAGAAACAGGAAAAGTGATCATTTGAAAATATGATTTTCAAAAATGCATACTACTGGTTCACAAAAAACCAGAGAACTTCAAACGCAAAGGAGACCATAATAGTAATCGCGAGGATAAACCCCACTGTATTAAACCACAACTCTGACATGGTGATGAGAATTTGAACATGAACCCACCATAAAGCAGCAGGAACGCTCCCACACAGCTGGTAAGAGTGTAAAAACGTAAATTGTTAGAGACCGATATGGCAACATCTGTGAAAAGCTCTTGAGTTATTCACGCCTTTTCTTCTTCTTGGATCATGGCTTAAGAAACAGAATGACCAGAGGCACAAAGAGTGCACAGGTGTGAAGACACTCGGTCCTGATGAAGAGTGTGCAGAGAAGGTGCTGCTCACACGCACAAAGCTGGGTGCTGTTTTAACACGTTGATACACATGGAACAAATACCGGGCAGCACCTGCCACCCTGCTGGCACCAGTGCTCCACCCCACCCCAGAAAACATGCCCACGCTGCATGGCAGTGATTCTGGCTGTTTCATTTTGGGGAGAATTTGGCAAAGGGACAACTCACAAAGGTGAGGGTAGGGTGGAGGGAACTGCAGGGGACAGCTCAACACCCTGGGTTGTAGCTACCATGTCTGGGCCTAAAGAGGCAGAGACAGGGAGAGGTCACCCAGAGCCCAAAGAGAAAAATACCACAGAGTCAGAATGAAAGAAAGCCAATGAGTGAAAGCACCATGGGGGAGAGACAGTCAAGGATGCAGGAGCCCAGAGAAGCCAGGCAGCCTGGGCCTAAAGAGGCAGAGACAGGGAGAGGTCACCCAGAGCCCAAAGAGAAAAATACCACAGAGTCAGAATGAAAGAAAGCCAGTGAGTGAAAGCACCATGGGGGAGAGACAGTCAAGGATGCAGGAGCCCAGAGAAGCCAGGCAGGAGGGTGGGGGCATAACAGTGCATGGCTCTGTACATGGGCAAAAGCCATAAACCTCCAGCCTACACGCTGGCGGAAAGGTGATTTGCAGCAGAAGAATTTTCAACAAATGGGAGAATCTTCACCACATATTGTCAGGTGAAAAAATCAGGAACAGAATGTACACAACACCAATTTTGTTCAAAACTCAACTTCCTGTGTACACATACACATTGCGTATTTTGGATCTAACGATGGAGAAGCAAAGAGGAGAAAGGAGGCTGAGTGTCCACACTGGGCACCCACACGTGCAGCACTGGCCTCAAGGGTCTCGCCCTGCTCAGTGGCTACCTGTGCCCACAGGGCTCAGAGGCACAGCTTTCCCCTCTGCTTTGAGCGCTGGGTCTTAAAGCTCCTGCATACAGAATGTGTCCAAACCCCTCCCTCACTCAGCTCCCCCCACCCTCAGGCCTATGCCCCCTCCAAAAGGCCAGCGCCTCAGCAACAAGCACTGCCTGCACTGCTTCTCACGCCCAAGACCCAGAGCCTCAGCGACTCCTCCCTCCCCTCTTATCTCTGGCCAAACAACCTGAAACACAGAGTTTGGTTTATGCCACACTGTCTCACTGAACCACTCACTTATGTGGATTATTTCCAATTACTTTTGAATACTGTTTGAATCTTAAATCCCAATTCAATCTCCACATTTTAAAAATGGCTTTCCATTTTAAAAGTATCTTCTGCCCATGCAGGTCCCTGGGGACACTGACTTGCTCTGGGCTGGAACAAGCCACCGGCCCTTTGGCTCCTATGCACGAAGGTCACACTGACTCCAAGTGAAGATCCCTTCATCCTCTCCCTAAATTTTGGGAGCGGTCAACCCACCCTGGATATGGTTATCCAAATTAGGTCTTAATGATAAAAATTCATTTTCAAAAAAACACTTTTTAAACAACTATTTTTATATCAGCCATTAAATAGGTCTATTTACTTTTTCACGAAAACCAAGTTAACTGTTCACTGAAGTTAATGAAGCAAATTGATACTCTTTATGATCAATCACAAAGAGTGAAGAACTCACTTGAAATGCAGAACACTTCCTTGTTTATATTCCATCAGACTATGATACGAAGCAGATTTAAACTACTCAATTTTTCTAATCTTTAGATCATTTTTAAAACAGTAAAATATATTACAGAAAAGATAACAGAGAAATATCTTTTCCATAAACAATGTTAGAAGCGGATGCATAACCTTTACGGAATTTCAAGCTAGCGGACATAAGAGGCTAGCATCGTTCCTGGCTTCTGGGGAGGGGACTGAGTGGGCAGAGGGGCAGGGTAGGAGGACAATCCCACCTTTTGTAAGCTACTCTTTTGTACTTTTTGCATTATCTATTAAAAAAAAATAACTTCAATTAGAATTTCAAACTAACACAAAAAGGGAAACACAATGGTGAATTTCTGGGGAGGGGACTGAGTGGGCAGAGGGGCAGGGTAGGAGGACAATCCCACCTTTTGTAAGCTACTCTTTTGTACTTTATGCATTATCTATTAAAAAAAAAAATAACTTCAATTAGAATTTCAAACTAACACAAAAAGGGAAACACAATGGTGAATTAATTCTGAAAGGAGAAAGACAGACTTACAGATATTCAGATTCTTCGGGGTGTAGGTAGTACCTGTGACAGCCTTCAGCCGGCAGCTGGGCGGGTGGCTGCAGGTCGGCTGGGCTCACTGCAGCAGGGCTGCCCATGAAACTGCGTTTGGTTGCATTGGAGATAGGTACAGGAGGGCGACTGCTTTTTTGGTGTAACACTGTTTTAGCTGCAGAAATAGCAATTTTACAGAAATACTCATATTACAGTTGCAATACTAACAAGCATAGAGAAAAAACCCTGCAGCTTATATAGGCACTCAAATAACTTTTACTTGAAACCAAACTTCTCAGGGAAAAAAATGGTTTCAGGTTTAACAAATGTACTCTGTAATAACAAGCACTACAAATATTATACCAAAATAAATACCAAACTTAGAGGATTCGACACAGATCAGAACAAAAGAACTGACAAAGAACATAGCCAGCTGCTGGGTCCTATCTTATAAGCAGCATCCAGCACCTGCCCTGCAACTCCTCCACCGGGGCTGCTCCAAACCCATGCTCCACCTACCATCCCACTTGGTGTTGGATATGATGCCACGCTGCCCCATCCTCCTCAAGGAAGATGTGCTGCTGCAGCTGCAAAGGCCACCTGGCTTGGCTCAGCTCATGAGGAGCGAAGGCAGGTCAGAAAGGCCCCACTTGGGGCCCAGTGTGTAAGCGGTCGCTTTGGCAGGTCCCTTCAGCCCCAGCCCCTGTGGGGCCAGTTGAGGTGCTCGGCCTAGCATGCAGCTTCACCCGCACCAGCCCACACCTGCTTGTCCACCTCCCTCCCAGAGGCCCAGCCCTGACCAGTGACTGTTCCCAAGGCTGCTTCCCAGAGAACTCACCTGCAGCTGGTGGTGTCAGGAGCAGCTCAAGGTGAGAGACGGGCTTTGGAGCTGGGTACCCTCCCTGCCCAGATGGCAATGAGGACCCACCAGTGGGGACCCATGGGAGGGAACATACTAGCTGACATGGGGACAATGGGGTGAATGCTGCACCAAGCTCCACCAAAGCTCCAAGAAAAAGATAAGGAAGGTTGTGAGACTGCAACCGGAAACCAAAAGCTAGGAATGAAAGCTGAGGGTACGAAGCTACACTCTACTGCAGACAGAAGCCAGGCCCAGGACTGAATGGCTCCCTAGGAGGCAAAACCCCCAACCTATGAAGGCTGCTATACCAAGGTCAGGCCCTGGATGGGAAGGAACGAGACTATGACACACGGGATATGGACTTCTGGGCCTTCAAATTCTCAGATTCCCTGGAACTCTCTGAGCCTGCAGAAGAGGGCACCCCTCTCTGTTAAGAGCCAGCTGCCCTGTGCTTTGGGACAATGCAGAGAACCCTCTCTCAAGATGACATATGCCCCCCCAAAGACACTTATAATCAAATTGTCAAAAGTCAAACACAAAGAGAATTTTGAAAGCAGCAAGAGAAAAGTGACTCATCCCATACAAGGGAACCCCCATTGGACTATCAGTGGATTTCTCAACAGAAACCTGAGGGCCAGAAGAAGGGCCTGAAAGTGCTGAAAGAAAAAGAAAAAGTCAACCAAGAATACTATACCCAGCAAAGCCATCCTTCAAAAATGAAGGGGAGATAGGACTTTCTCAGACAAACAAAAGCTGAGGGAATTCATCACCACTAGACCTGCCTTACAAAAAATGCTAAAGGGAATTCTTCAAGTTGAAACTTGAAACAGGAGGACACTAAACAGCAACACAAAGATGTAGAAAGTATGAAACCCATTGGTAAAAGCAAATATATATACAAAAACAGAATACTGTATTACTATAACAGCGGTGGGTAAATTGCTTTTAATCCAATTATAAAAGTTAGAAGACAAAAGAATGAAAAATAATTATTATAAGTATATTATGTTAATGACTACATAATATAAATAGTTGTAAATTGTGACATCGATAGTACATAATATGAAGGGGGGGAATGTAAAAGCTGATTGTTCTTGCATGCAAGTGAAGGTAAGTTGCTATCAGTTTAAAACAGACTGCTACAAGATATCTTATGTAAGCCCCAATAAACACAAAGAAAATACCTATATAGAAGTTCCATAAAAGAAAAAGAGAAAGAAAACAAAGAATATCAATACAAAAAACAAGAAAACACAAATGAAGACAACAAGAGAAAAAGAGGAACAAAATAACACAAACAGAAAACAGTTAACAAAATAGCAATAGGCAAATAGTTCTCTATCAATAATTACTTCAAATGTAAACAAACACCAATCAAAAGATACAGAGTGGATGAATGGATTAAAAACCAAAACCCAACTAACACTGTCTATAAAGAAACTCACTGTAGACTGAAGGACACATGTAATACTGAAAGTGAAGAGATGGAAAAACATATTCCATGTTTTTCAAATGGAAACCAAAAGAAAGCAAGAATGGCTATACTTACACCAGACAAAAAATAGACTTTAGGTCAAAAACTCTCTAGAGACAAAGAAGGTCATTATGTAATGATAAAAGGGTCAATTCAAATAGGAAGGTACAACAATTGTAAAAATATATGCATCCAACATCAGACCTAATTATATAAAGCAATATTGACAGATCTGAAAGGAGAAATAGACAGTGATGGAGTTTGGATGTGTTGTCCCCTCCAAAACTCGTGGGAATTTGATCTCCAATGTGGCAGTGTTGGAAACTGATTGAGTCATGGGGGCGGATCCCTCATGAACAAATTAATGCTCTCCCTGGGGGAGGAGGGGTAGTGAGTTCTCGCTCTATTAGTTCCCGTGAGACCTGATTGTTTAAAGGACCCTGGCACCTCCTCTCTCTCTCTTGCTTCCTCTCACGATGTGATCTGCTTGTACCCGCCATCTGCCCGCCACTTTCCGCCATGAGTAGAAGCAGTCTGAGGCCGATGCCAGATGCAGCTGTCCCAGAATCGTAAGCCAAATAAACCTCTCTTCTTTATAAATCACCCAGTCTTGGGTATTCTGTTATAGCAACACAAAATGGACTAAAACAACATTCTTCTTATGTACACATGGACCATTCTCCAAGATAGGTCATGTGTTAGGCCACAAAGCAGGTCTAAAATTTAAGAAGATTAAAATCATACCAAGTTGGAGGAAAATGAAGGAGAACACCTGTTAAAGATGGAGGCACTCTTGCTCTCCAGGATTTAGACTGTCAGCAGAAATGCAAAAAGAGACTGGGTCAGCAAAAATTTGAAAAGCTTAACCACAAACCACAGACTTCCTCTTGAGTTACGTAGGAGACAGGGAGGTATGGGAGGGGTTTACAGCTGGCTAAAACATATATAAGACATGCCTTTACCCAGTAAAGTTGCTTAGTGCATGCACTAAGCCCCAGAACTTTGTGTCTGGTCTCTGGTTGACCACCTCCCCAGGCAGCAGCCCCTAGCTCAAGGTATGCCTTGAGCAACTCACCTTGCTGCACTCTCTTGGCAGGGCTTTGTGTGGCACTGCTCCCTGAGGGACTCCTGGCAGAGATTAAGTGTACTGCCTCCTGAGACCACCAGGACCAAGAGAAAAATGCACCGAGTATGTTTTCTAACCACAATGGAACAAAACTAGAGAACAGTAATAGCAAGAAAACAGGAAAATTCACAAATATGTGGAAACTAAAGAACACACTCTTAAACAACCACAGAGTCAAAACGGAAATCAAAAGGGAATTTTAAAAAAATCTCAAGATGAACAAAAATGAAAACACAACATACCAACATTTCTGGGATACAGCAAAAGCAGTAATTACTGAGAGGGAGGTTTATAGTGATAAGCACCTACATTAACAAAGAAGAGAGACCTCAAATCAGCAAACTAACTTCACACCTCAAGGAACCAAAAAAGAAAGAACAAACTAAGGTCAAAGTTAGCAAAGGAAGAAAATAATAAAAATAAGAGCAGAAATAGATTAAACAGGGAATAGAAAAACAATAGAAAAAAAATCAAAGAAACTAAGCTAGTTTTTTGAAGAGATAAAATTAACAAACCTTTAGCTAGACTTAACTAAGGACAAAAGAGAGAAGACTTAAATAAGTAAAATTAGAGGTGTACATTTCAGATGCCTCAGAAATAAAAGTGATCATAGGAACTATTACGAACACTTATATGCCAACAAATTGGATAACTCAGAAGAAATGGGTAAATTCCTGGAAACATGCAACTATGCAACCTACCAAGACTGAATGAAGAAGAAATAGAAAGCCTACACAAACCAATAACAAATAAGGAGACTGAAGTAGTAATCAAAATTTTCCCAATAAAGAAAAGCTTCGGAACAGCTAGCTTTGTGGGTGAATTCTAACAAACATTTGAAGAATTAATAACAATCCTTCTTAAACTCCTCCAAAAAATAAAAGAGGGGACACTTCCAAACTTACTTTATGAAGGCAGCATCACACTGATACCAAAGCAAGAAAAAGACACAACAAAAAAAGAAAACCATCCAATATTTCTGATGAACATAAATGCAAAAATCCTCAATAAAATACTAGCAAACCGAATTCAACAGTACATCAAAAAGATTCTGCACAATGATCATGTGAGACTCATCCCTGGTTCAACACATGCAAATCACTGTGGAATATGACATCAACAGAATAAAAGATAAAAACCACATGATCTTCTCAAAAGTATGCAGAAAAAGTACTCGATAAAGTTCTACATCCACACATGATTTTTAAAACTCTACATAAAATAGGTACAGAAGGAACTTACCTCAAAACAATAAGGGCCATTTATAAAAAGACCGCTGCTAACATCATAATCACTGGTAAAAAACTGTAAGCTTTTCCTCTAAGATCTGGTACAAGGCAAAGATGCCCACTCTCACCACTTTTACTCAACATAGTACTGGAAGTTCTGGTCAATTAGGACAATTAGGTAAGAAAAAGAAAAAAAAAAAAAAAAGGCATCCAAATTGGAAAGGAAGAAGTAAAATTATCTCTGCAGATGTATGGTCCTATACATAGTAAACCCAAAGACTCCATTTAAAAAATATATTAGAATTAATAAATTCAGAAAGGTTGCAGAATATAAAATCAATATATAAAAATAAGCAGCATTTCTATACATTAACAGTCAACTATATGAAAAAGAAATCAAGAAAACCATACCATTTATGATTGCACCAAAAAGAACAAAATATTTAAGAATGAATTTAACCAAGGATGTGAAATATCTATAACATTGAAAAAGACAGAACATTTATGAAAGAAATTGAAGAGGACACAAGAAAATAGAAACACATCCCATGCTCACAGAGTGGATGGATTAATATTGTTAAAATGATCATACTATCCAAAGCAATCTACAAATCTCTATCAAATCTCTATCACTGTAAATCTCTATCAAAATTCTAATGTCATTTCTCACACAAATAGAAAAAAAAGAATCCTAAAATTTGGTATGGAAACACAAAAGACCCCAAATAGCCAAAGCAATCTTGAGAAAGAAGAACAAAGCTGAAGGCATCACACTTCCCGATTTGAGATTATACTACAAAGCTATAGTAATTAAAACAGCATGGTACTGACATTAAAATAAGACACACAGACCAATGAATCAGAATAGGGAGCCCAGGAAAAACCTCACACATATATAGTCAACTAATCTTTGACAAAGGCACCAAGAACACACTGGGGAAAGGACAGTCTCTTCAGCAGTGCTGAGAAAACTGGATATCCACATGCGGAAGAATGAAACTGAACCTGTATCTCACACTATATACAAAAATCAACTCAAAATGGATTGAAGACTTAAACGTAAGACCTGGAACCATTAAACTCTTTGGAGAAAACATAAGGAACAAGCTCCTTGACATTGGTCTTGGCAATGATTTTTTGATTACCACACCAAAAGCTCAGGTAACAGAAGCAAAAATAAGCAGGTGAGACTACATCAAACTAAAAAGCTGTTGCACAGCAAAGGAATGATCAACAAAATGAAAAGGCAGCCCATGGATTGGGAGAGAACACTTGTGAACCGTGTATGTATGAGAAACTCATGCAACTCAACAGCAAAAGAGCAAACAACCTGACTGAAAAATGAGCAATGGTCTTAAACAGACCTTCTTCCAAAGAAGACATACAGATGGTCAATAGGCACATGAAAAGTTGCTCAACATCACTAATTAGCAGGGAAATGCACATCAAAACCACAATGAGATACCACTTCACACCTGCCAGGATAGCTATTATAAAAGAGACAAGAGATAACAAGTGTTGGCAAGGATGTGGAGAAAAGGGAACCATTACACACTGTTGGTGGGGATATAAATTAATATAGCTGTTATGGAAAACAGCACAGAGGTTTCTCAAAAAGTTAAAAATAGAATTACCATATAACCCTTCTATAACTCTTCTAGTACAAACCCAAAGGAAATGAAATCAGTATCTCCAAGAGATACCTGCACTCCCATGTTCACTGCAGCATTATTCATAATAGCCAAGATATGGAAGCAACCTAAGTGTCCACTGATGGACAGCTGGATAAAGGAATTGTGATATACACATCATGGAATATTATCCAGCCTTAGAAAAGAAAAAGAAAAAGAAAACCGTATCATTCTCAACAACATAGATGAACCTGAAAGACATTATGCTAAGTGAAATAAGCCAGATACAGAAAGAAAAATACTGCTTGATCACACTTTATATGTGGAATCTAAGAAAGCAGAACTCATAGAAGCAGAGAGCAGAATGGTAGCTGCCAGGGGCTGGAGGGTGGGGGAAACGGAGATGTTGGTCATGGGTACAAAGGGTCAGTTACAAGATGAGTAAGCTCTTGGGATCTGAGAAACGGCATGGAGACTATAGTTAACAACATATCATAGACTTGATATTTGCTGAGTGTACCTTGAATACTCTGAACACACACACACACACACAGAAACACAAAGGTACCCACAGGAACAGACAATGTTAATTAGCTCCACTGCGTTATCAGTTCACTATGGAAATTAAAACATCACATGGAACACCTTAAACATAAACAATTTTAATTTAAAAGAATTTTTAAAGGCTATGACGTGCCCCTGCAGGACCTAAAGCCCCCCCACCCCCATGCCAGCTGCCACATGGCAACGAGCAGCCCACTCAGCTGCTCTCTACAGCTGCACAGGGATCCCTGATGACCAGAGATGAAAAAGGAAAAAGCCCAAGCTTGGTTAACAGATGGATTGATCCAGAATGCAGACAGACTCTGCTCTCAGCCACTCCCACACAAGGACAATGAGCACACACGGGGCCAGAGGCAGGGACGGTGACAAAAGGCACAACTCCCACCTGCCAATGCTGCTGCAAGGACCAATGCTGAGCCCCTAACATGGCACCAGTCCTTGAGGAGACCAACAAACTCCCTGCTGGCAAGCTGACTACATTGGGCCCCTTCCAGCCTGGAAGGCCAGTGATTCACCTGGACAAGAGCAGACACACATTCTGTGTGTGAGTGTTTGCCTTTCCCGGCAGCAGGGCTTCAGCTGGACCGGTATCGGATGGCTGACAGTATGATCCAGGGCACAGGCTCCCACATAAACCATAGCAGACCAGAGACACGCCTCCGAGCAAGGGAGGTACAAAGCAGGCCCAGGACCATGAGGCCTGCTGGCCGCGTCACATCCACAGGCAACTGTAAGCTGCAGCTGCTCCCTGGCACTCCCAACTCCTCATTCCCAAGGACCAGCAGGACAGAAGAGGGGCCGCCATTAAGACACCTCAGGCTTTGACAGATTTGCAGGTGCCGTTCCCTCCCCCAGTCCTGCAGCCTCCCAGTCTCTCTGTCCACTTTGCCTGAAAAGAGAACGCTTGTCCTTGGGAGGTCAGCCCTCCTCGCAGGCCCACTACCTCCTGGCCATCCGCCCTCACGGCACACAACACCGCTTCACAGCTACGTCAACCAAGCTGCGTTACACATTTGCACATGCAGCCAGCCCACCGCAGCACCTCACACCCAGCACCTGCTGCGTGAATCCACGTAACAGAGCGAGTCAGAGGACCCGGCGAGAACCCCAGCTGGACGTCTGTAGCACGACCTCCAAGAGCCCCGCAAAAGGAGAGCACACCAGCCGGGATTTGTGATGGGCCTATTGGAAGAGACCTTTTCCACTGGGTACAACAGGCCGAACCACCTCTTAAGCAATGGGAGGTCTCACAGGTTCTAGAGCTAGGGAGAATCATGACAAGGGTAGAAAGGAGAGGCCAGAGTAGACAGAGCTGCGAGGAGGCCACGGCATTAATGAAGGTGTATAACAATGAAAGCATATTCTATCACAAAAGCAGGCAGACTGCAAATGACTGTAAAAACAGTCGTTAGCAATAGCCCCGACTAGAGCTAACCTGAACTAAAATGAAGGAAAGGGGGTTGATAGTGACTACAGTATTTCTGGCTAGAAGATGGAATAGGTGTCCATGGAAGAAGAGCTAGGAAGGAAAGTTAAGTCTGGGGATGAAAAATCAGTTCAAGGCCATCTGTGAGGAGCTGAGGTGATCTGTCTGAGAACATTTAAATGCAAGGTAAACTGGCAGTCTTCTGAACTTTTTGTCTATCTCCTTATTGTAAAACACAATATATACATAGAAATCACAAAAAACATATGTAGACCTTAACACCGTAGAGTTCGGCATGCTTTTCAGCTTTATATGAATAAATTCATCCTGTACATGTTATTTTGTGTCTTCACTACTACAAGATTTTTCCCTGTAGCTGTAGCTCATACACTTCCAGTGTTGTATAGCATGCCACTGTAAGACACCACAATCTATCCTCCTGACTGTAGGTGCACATTTGGGAGCTTCCTTTCAGCTACTTGCTACAAGCACAGATGCTCTGCACATTTCTTCCCTGTCCCCTGAGGCACAAGTGCCAACGCTCCCTGGGGCACACACAATAGGTTCGGGTGTGCTAGGCCACAGAGTAGGCAAACCACAACACGGGGTAACACCAAACACTTCCCACCAAGGTCACTCCACTGTACACTCTCACCAGCAGTGATGAGAGTCCCACTGCCCGTCACCTTCCTTAACACCTGAGACTGACCAGTTGCTTTGCTAAGCTGGTGGGTGTATATATGTGCATCACTTATTCTAATTTGCCCCTGAATACTGAGGCTGAGCATCTTTTCCTAAGTTTACTGGGCTTCTGGAGTCCCACTTTCATGAAGTACCTATTCAGGTTTTTGCTCATTTTTCTATTGATTTTTCTTTTTTCTTTTCTAACTGATATGAATAACCTCTTTATATATTCTGGATACTAGTTATTTATCTGTTGTATATGCTGCAAGTATCTTTCGGAGGGGGAGAAAGTCTTAATTTTATTTTATTTATTTTGTGGGGAGTGGCAGCGAGCAGGTACAGGGATTCAAACCCTTGACCTTGGTGTCATCAGCACTGCACTCTCCCAGTCTTAATTTTAATGCAGCTGAATTATCAATCTCTTCCTTTGTGGCTGATATTTTTGTATTCTTTATAAGAATATCATTTCCTAACCCATGGTCATGAAGACATTCTCCTACGTTATCTTCTTAAAGCCTCCCTGATTGTCAATGCTGGCAGATTATTTTACTCTGTGGTAAACAGATTTTTTTCTCCCTTACTTTAAGGGGAAAAAGTAATAAATCTGGAGCATGAGAACAGCCACCATGGAATAGTTATACTTCCCAACCAGCATCGCCTGGAAGCTTTTCTCCAAATTACTCAGGCCTGTCCCTTGGATTCTGAGTCTGCAGGGGAAGGCGGGCCCAGGGCCGCACAGTCTGAAAGCTCTCTTCCAGTAACTGATGTGGACCACGATGGAAAGGATCAATACGACAAACGAATGTTATGACACAGGTCTCTGCTTTTCCAAAAGAAACTATTTAACTATAAAAACCACTGTTATACAAAAAAGGAGGAACCAATTGGTTATTCAGAAAGGACACTTTCTGAATACTGTATTTGGAATCTCTCAAAGAAATCACTATCAATGCATGGAAAGTTTGTCACTCACCATCTTTCAGCTCCTGAACATCCCTTGGCTGAACAAAATCTGGTTTGACATTTTCAAACCACCAAAAGAGCTCAGCAATAAAAACCATAACATTCGGCTGAAAGAAAAAACAAAAACAAAAAACAAGGACACAATAACTAGCTTATTAATACACAGTTTTAAAAGGGTGTGTTTAATAATTCATTATTACCTTTAACACTAAGGGAGCATACAGCATATCTTCCAAGGTGAGATAAAAACACTTATTAAGATATTCATTGGAGAATTCTCTCAGAAGCCGAATATTATACAGACTGTCGGCCATTGACGTTACCTCCTTTAAGCATATATCTAATAGATAAAAAGAAAAATTATAATTTATTATAATGATATTCTGCCTTATAAGAGGGAGAAAGAGTATAATTCTGAACTAAAAAAAACATTTTATATGAAGGTAGTGGTAATATTTAAGGTAAAAGCATTAAGAGATTTAAAGATTACAGTATTACAAGTAACATTAAATACAGAAGGAAAACATTCAGGAAAAAGCTGGAGAAATCTCCAGGATCTGAATTTAATGGCTAATATTTAAAAAGCATAACAGAAATTACCTGAAATTTGGAAGACTGGGTTTCCAAAATGAACAGTAACAATCACCTTTTAGTTTATAAAACAGCCTTGCTGCATGTAGCTAGTAAATGTTTGACCAAGTTTCTTTTACCAACTGGAAACTCTCTGAATGAGGTTATTTCCAGGTTTACAAAGTGGAGGAGAGGGAAGAGCATAAAATTTTAAATGTCAGACTTATCCAAGTCCACTCAGTGGTAATACAAGAATGTTACCAATCACAAAACTCAGGTGACTATACAGAGCACACAAGCTGGCTGTTGGCTATGAGCATCTGGGGTAGGACAGTCTTCCACCTGATGTTGTTTAGCAGGACATCAGACCCTTGATCAGTAAATGCCAGTGCAGGCAACAAGTCACTGTGGCCACTGAAAACGCCACCTCCTGGTATGGGGCAGGGGATGGCCTTCAGACTAGAGCTCTAGGACAGCAGGACACAACTCAAGACTGCATTAAAAGTAGCTGATTGAGTTAGCTTTGTTTTGCCCATAAATATTTACATATTAAAACAAAGGAATTTGAGAAATAAGTTATTTTTAAGTACATTTTATTCCTAAGCGGAAAAAAACATTTTGCTTTTTTTTTTTTTTTTTTGTCTTTTTTTC
>NW_007733431.1:74886-87192 GCF_000696425.1 Galeopterus variegatus | reverse complement strand
CGGCCGCTCACTGGCTGAGCGAGGTGCGGGCCCAACACCGAGGGTTGCGATCCCGTTGCCGGTCCCGGTCCGGTACGGGCGCGACACTGAGGGTTGCGATCCGTTGCCGGTCACGAAAAAAGACAAAAAGGAAAAAAAAAAAAGAATTTACCTAAAAGTTCTTAATTTTTATTTTGACATAAAGGCTTTAAAAAGCTAAACTGCATTTTAAAAATCTTAAGAAAAACAGCTCTCTGCCCTGCCCTCCCCCCGCCCTTTTCCACTCTACCTGTGGCCTAACATTCACCTTGGGAAGACAACACTCTGTCCTGTCCTCGGCCATCACTGAGAGACAGACTATGACCTGCTGTCACAGCAGACGATGACGACAGCCAGGTGGACCTCCACATCCCTTCCCCAGCCTCTCCCCTGTAGTCACATAGCAGGATGTGTGGTTAAATCCAGTGACTCTCTGTTTTACTGTAACTATGTAACTATTTCCACAGCTGAGCTACACAGTATCTCTGCTGACACTCCTTGTACAACTCGTTTTTCCTGCATTTAATACGTGTCTCACTTCCTGTATGTACTTTGTTGCCTCTGAGCTGGGCTGACCCACCAGCTTCCTCCTGGCCTGGGCCTCTGTCCCTAGTACACTCCCAAGACTGTCCACAGAAAGGCTGGTACTGGTGCATTTCTGAGACACTGCATTTCTACACTCCCCTCCCACCTCCTCTTGATGACTGTGCTCCCTGGGTAGAAGGTCACTTTCCCTGGCATTGGGGGTCACCTCCCAGCTGTATTGCTTCCAAGACTGCAGCTGTGGAATCCGGGCTCTCTGTCCTGTGTCTGACCAGTCTTGTCTCGCCACAGCGCTCCAAGAGTGCCTCTTCCCCAGTTTGGAGTCTACTGCAGCGTGCTCTGCTGGGGCCCTTCTCCACTAACCATGCTGGCCACCCTGTGGCTCCTTAACAGTTGGCCACTTCTTTCTTTGGGACATTTTTCTATATTTTCTCATGGCTAAGTTCCTCTCTCCAGTTTTCTCTGCTTTCTTTCTTCCTAGACTGGTCCTCAGATTTTTCTACTTCTTCTCCCTTATTTGTCATCACTTTTTTATTTGACTTTCTGGGAAATCTCTGTCATCTAGCACTTGGGTGAATTCTTACATTTCGGCACCCAAATGTTCCCTTCCCAAGAGCTCTTTTGAGTCTAATTATTTTGCGTGTCCTTATGAGACACTGTCTTCCAGACATTCTCTTCCAGCTTCCTGTTCTTGGTCCCCAGCTCCACCACCCACTCTCATCTCTAATATTTTCTCCTCCTCACCTGCACCACCTCTGTTGATTTGGGTTCTCATTTAGGTTGGTGGCTTTCCTCAAATGTCAGGGGATCTTTGGCTGCCCATTCAGTTAAGTGAGGCAGCATTAGGAAGTGAGCTTTTCTGCAGAGTGACTGGGCAGGGAACCAGCTGTTTACAGAGGACAGCCAAGCATCACTGGCTGTGGGTGTTTCTCCTGAGGACAGTCTCTACAGAGCAGACTCCCTCCCCATTCAGCACATGGGCAGCCTGGCATGGTAAGCCAAGTATGGGTCAGAGGATAACTACAGAGGGCAAACCAGGAGGAGAACTGGTCTCACCTTCCAGCATAAAGAATTTTACACAAAAGCCCTGACTTCAGGGTATCACCTCATCCTTGCCTGCCTCTGTGCCTCTGGTCTGAGACTAGAGCCTATCTGGTCCCCCCATCTCTTGAGGGTGTGTGGGGAGGACACTGTCCCAGGCAAAGGGAACCTGGGCTCTCACTGCTTTTCAGGCTGACTTTCAAAGAATACCCAACACTCCTTCCCCTCCCCCAACCAAGGCATCCATTACCCCATCCTTTCCAAGTACAATTTCTTCATCAGATAAAATGAAGGCTAAGTATATGCATATCATCCCCAATTTTTCATCTATATGCTAATACCACATCTGATATTTAAGGATTCGGTGTTACTCTGTTTTGGATGTTTTTAGTAATTGGATCAATGTACTCTGCTCAAGGGAAAGCAGTCCACACTCACCATCCAGCTTCATCTGCTCGGGGCAGTAATAGTGGATCACAGCTAAGAGAGCAGCGCCGTCACTGCCGTCTCTCATCAAATCCTCCAACAGCGGGAAGTAGGGTGACTGCCTAGCAGAAAGGTGCTCTCGTCGGTAGCGGACCTACGGTTGATGAAAGGAAAATGGTCTCTGTACATGCTGCCTCCTTACCCCCATATATGTTACAGGCGCACCGTCAGATCAAAAGTCAACACAATGCCTCCCTGGACAGCATGAAGAACAAGTACAGTCATCTGAGAAAGTTCAAACATCTGCATCACGTGCTTTGCCTGGAACATATATGTCAAGAACTGGGGAACAGGGCTTCATGGCCAAGCAACTGCACTGCATTGCTAGAGCCACCAGGACCAGTCTAACTCTAAACTGGCACTGGAGGCGGAGACAGCCACAGAGAAGGCACACACAGGAAAGGAGGCAGAACGCACATCTACACTACCAAAACCCAACACACGATAAACTAATGAGAAACAAGTTAAATGGTGAACGTCCTAATGCATGGAGGACCTAAGTTACTGTTACTTCTCTAAGTGTTACCAGCATTATCTCAGCCAATAATAAAAATACAAAACAGCATTAATACATATTTTGAGAAATTTCAGAAACCAGATTAAACAAAATTTCTCATAATACAACAACCAGCCACTCTAATAACGGCAATGAAGCATCAGGAAACCAAATCCATGCAAAGTACTCCATAAAACAAATACTTGTTCATGGCTTCCATACTTCTGCATTTAGAGGAAACACAGTGCATGGCATCCGGAGCTGACCAAACCCTCGGATCGGCTCCCATGGCCAAGTGCCGGTTCACAAGAGCACAGATACACAGGCTGCCTGTAGCTCCAGCAGCCTACAGTGCAACTTCCATAATACAGCTTTAAGATATGGCATTTCCCACCAGCCACAATTTTCTCCAGAGGAGGAAAATACACAATATAAACTAGAGAAAAAAAACCAGCATGGAAAACAAAACAAAACACAACACAGATTTCTGAGAGTTATGCAGATAATTCAACTCAAAGAAAAATAGTCTCTCAGCAATATAAAATTTTCAAGTTATCTCAGTAAGTATATAGTGGAAAATAATATTGATGCTTAATAGAAAACATCTGTAACACATTATTTTAAATTTAACAACAAAGCAATTGCATGTCAATGAACTGTGTTTCAACACACACTTTAACTTGTTTCTCGGAGCCCACCGCACACTCTACACACACACCCTGCCTCATACTGTACCACACGTGCACAGTCCACGGGCTCCAGCATGCAGTGCAGCACGGCATGCGCCAGGCCAGGCTTCCACGTGAACACAGGAGACGCACAGCGAGCGAGCACAGCCATGCAGTGAAGCAAATGGTTTCCCAATTAAAGACGGATGGAGTGGGCTTAAAATCAGGTAAAACGCTCCCTGCGCTACAAGGATCCAGGAAGCTTGTGTGTGATTGCCTTGCAAATCAGTGTTTTCAAACCCCTAGGCTGTAAAGTCTTAAGATAAAACCTCTGAACCTGCCAATCTTTACCAGACCTTTCCGTACTTATCCTCATCAACCTATTTACTGAACACCACCATAGAACAGTTAAGTAGTTATAAACTGTCTAATAAAAGAAACTTTAAGGGACTCTGTTCTTGGCCACATTTTTGTTTTTATGAAACTCTCATCCGAAACCTTACTTGCTGTAGGACAACTGAATTTTCTGAGCCCTTGACTAAACAATATAAATGTATTAATATTTAGCTCTTTAACCTTCAGGATTCAGAAGTTAAAAGATATGTAAACACTCATAAATGCTTTTCTCTTCTATCTTATTAATATATTTCAAAGAGAAAGCTAAATGATCAATCAGCTCTGAGGCAGAATGCATCACTGCTCAAGGGGACCCCATTTACCAGCTGACATCCTTTGGTATCTCCTGTATGACAGAATTCAAAGGATAATCTGGTCCAGGTGATGAAAGTAAAGGAGACAGGCAAGTAAAGGAATGCATATAAAACCATCTGCAAAAAGATTTGTGTTCTGAAAGTTCGTGTGAAAAAGGCCCCATTTGAGTGCCACGCGCTTTCTCCATAGGGACAGGATAACAAACAGGTTCCGTTTCCAGAAAGGGCCACAAGGTGGAGCATAACTAGAATTGTAGAAATGAATTACTGTTTTTTAACTTTGTTATGATGTTAAAATTCATTCTTAACTACAGAAATCCTATGTCTGTGCTAACCTAACACAGACCCTTGTCTGGGAGCAAGGGAATGCCCCGTCTCCACTCTGCACAGACCAATGCAGCAGCAGTGGCTGCAGCACCCAGAACAAGGACAGAGGAATCAGACCCTAGCAAGAGTTCACTGAGTCCTCAGCACCCTCCCACCAGGTGCCTCATCTCTATAACCAGTATTCAGTTACTAAGAGATGTCATGGTAAATACCACTGCTAGGTGAGGTAACATCAGATGTAAAAAATAACTGGGGTAATCAGATAACTTCTCATTCCTTCTAGTATGTATCAGAAAAGAGAATGCATCCTGTCTTTTATGTTTATGTTGGTCACTTAAAGTAGTAACTAAGAAAATGGGCAAAATGTCACTTCAAATTCCAAAGTGCCATATTACAAAGAATATTCAACCCAGACTCAGGTCATCACTCATACTACATAAAGTGTAATAACAATCCCAAGGTGGACATTTAAACAAACAAACAAACAAACAAAAAGACAGTTTTGGGTGTGAGCAATTTTTAATGGAAGCAAGTAGTTGCGACAAGATGGCTCTGAAGATGGCAGCTGGTGGCTTGGGGTCACTTACAGGCACTAACTTCCAATACCACTTGGAGGGAGACTGCTCGGGACGCAAGAGAAGGAAGCAGGAGAGGAGCATCAGCAGAGGAGGTCCACAGGAGGACGTCCCGCACACCTCCCCACGGCGCTTACGCAGCAGAGGTGGGACAGCCCCGTAAGCAAAGTCTTTCAGGTGTACATGACCGTGGCATGTTTATCATCAGATGATTAAAATGAAAGATTATAAGTCACCTCCACAACACTATCCTTTGCAGTAGCAAAGAATACTTTGGAAACTTGGTACAGGCTGGGTACCAAAAAGCAATAAGTCAACTCTAACTCGGGAAGAGGCCAGTGCTTACTTAGTCCGTGCCCACATGTTTAAAAGTGTCCCTCTGAGCACAGAGAGGAGCATGATGCACAAGATCCAGATAAGGGAGGCACATACAGGAGCCTGACTTGCCACCCACCTGGCTAACCAAAGAGTGAGCAGTGTGTGGTGCCCACGGAGGGAGGGAGGAAGCAAGGGTAGGAAGGCATGAAGCTTCTCCAATAGGGAGACCGAACAGACGGTCGGGCCGCAGCATATGTGCATTTAACTGAGTGGATTCAGTCACCCATGTGCTTGGCAAAAGAGAAAATAATGCTGGGAAGAGACTAGTGACCAGAATGTGTACACAGCCGTCCGCACCACTTCATTAGACACGCAGCATGTACCCATCTGAACCACAGGGGTTCACAGACACACCACCAGCTATGCTGCACCTCACAGCCAATTTAAGGGATTGTCAAGGGCGCCTTTAGCAACAGGCAATTTACTCCTCATTTGCTGAGTTTTCGACGCTAACTCCAGGGAAGCCCTATGTCCCTTACTCTTTAGCTTCCCAACTCCTCTCAACACACCCTTCATCCTCCTACAGTTCAACACAAAAACGACCCCTTTCCAGGGAGGGATGAGGGACAGGCTCCTGGGGTCGCCTCTCATTAAGGCAGTGAGAGCCCAGCAGGTGAATCCAAGAGGCTGGCTTCTTTTTTGGTAAATAAAAATAAAGAATAAGCAAGTAGTAGTTACTGATAAAAATCTTTAAAACTGGGACCAACATTAAGTTAGAGTAACATTAACTTAGTACATTCCAGAGAAAATAAATGTACCCATTACCTTTTGATGAGCTGGACTTTCCAGTAACTGCTGCTTTAATTTAACTTCTTTCTCTGTTATCTCTCTCATTTTAAGATTCACCTGAAGTAGAAGAAAAATGCATTAAAAAGGCGATTGCTTTCCCACACTCATATCCATATTGCTACTTCACCACCCAGAAACCCCCACTTGACCTGCTGTAACTCTGACTCCTCTACGCAGTATTCTTTAGGCCTATTATACAGACACAGAAATATATGGATTCCACATGATCCACACTTTGCATGGATGACAAAGTCAGCCTGCTACTACCAGGAAATAACCATGCCTCCCGAATGCCAGTGTGAAGTCTGGCCCTCACAGCATGGTAGAATCACTAAGGGACGGCAGTGGCCACTCACTAAACAACACTCGTGCAAAAAGCGTAAGTTCAATAGCCTCAGCAGGCGCCAGCAGGGGCCACTTACAAAACGGCCTGGCGGCAACGCCACACCACAAAGCCCAACTTGTGATAGGCCACACGTCTGATCACACAAACACAATAGTCATACAATTTCATTATAAAAGTTCAACTGGACGCCTCGTAAAAAATTAACACAGCTTCTTAGAAATTTAAGTACTAACTCAAGAGTATCAAAATGACAGTTACAAAATAGTAACGTGGAGGAAAACCTGGTCAGTGCTTAAAGGGATGCAGTGCAAGCTGTAACCAGATGAAAAGGCGCAGAACGGACTATTGTATCATTAAACAAGAATACAGACAAGTGAACTCATCATGCAAATCAAGAAGGTAGAAAAATTATTTTTAAAACTAAGAAAAAGAAAAAGGAATTACCAATATAGATAAGTGTAAAAAGCGATGAATTAGAAAACAGAAGAAAGGACAAGTAAACCCACAATCACATTTTGCAAGCATGACTAAAATAGTCCTTTGGAAAATCTAACCAAGAAAAGAAAGAAAATACCAACCAATATGCAACATGAAGCAAATAGTCATATTTTTGGAGGTAAGTTAAAACCATTTAGGGCCGGCCGTGGCTCACTTGGGAGAGTGCGGTGCTGATAACACCAAGGCCCATGGGTTTGGATCCCTATATAGGGATGGCTGGTTTGCTCACTTAGGAGAGCATGGTGCTGACAACACCAAGTCAAGGGTTAAGATCCCCTTACCGGTCATCTTTAAAAAATAAATAAATAAAATAAAATAAATAAATAAAACCATTTAAAAAGTACCATGTAACAATAAATCCTTCTTCTTAAAATGTAAATTAATTTTAAATATTTAATGAAATGGGCTTTTTAAAGAAAAATATAAATTACCAAAAAAATCGAGGAGACTAAACACGGCATATTAAACATTTTCCTGTATCTCTGATGTCAAAACCACACAGAAAGCGAAATTTAAAAGCAGGAAGTCCACAGGACCAAGAAGGAAACAGGAGAACACAGCAAACAAGCGAAAGATGCAAAGCCCACTGGGGGGCTGCCGGTGCAGAGCCAGGGGAACCCAAGCATGGGAAGAAAAGACAGGGCGGGGGTGGATAAAACTCCCCCAAGACGCCTCCCATCCTCGGAATGGAGAGTGGGGCTATAAATGGGAGGACAAGTTGAAAGTAGGTACTGAATTTTAAAAAACAAAGTTGGGATGAGAACTGTCAGCCCAGTCCCATCCCATCCATCCCATGAAGCACCCCCAGCAGCAGAACAAAACAGACTGTATCTTTATCTCAGGAAAACTATCAACCAAAAATTCTATATCCAGCCACAATATCTCTAAAGAGTGAATGCAAAATAAAAGCTTTTTCAGAAAAGCAAAAGCTGAGTGAATTCATTACCAGCAGGACTGCCTGAAAAAATACTAAAAGTTGTTTAGGCTGAAGGAAAACGATACAAATGGAAACATGGATGTTTGCAATCAATTCTTAAAGCAGCCGGTGGACTCCAGGCAATCTCTCATGCTTACAGGGACTGACTACCCAAGGTCAAAACTATCTCCATAAAAAAGACTAAGATGTCCTGTACCTCCTCACCAGGCTGAAGTCTGCATTAACAGTGCACAGCCACGGTGGTAAAACCAATCAAGACACTGACACCAAAAAGTTGTCATGGATTCTTCACCACTACCCACCCACAATAAAAAGAAAGCCAACTTCACTTACAAAGGTCCTTGATGAAGCAGTAAAAGCTGTAACAGTTTTTAAAGCTGAGTGATCAAACAGTGAGTAGGCACAGCATCTCTGCCACACATGGAAAGACCACCGCGACCCCAGGACAGTTTGTGTGCAGCCGAGCTGTAAGCTCAACAGCTAACAAGGCACAGCTACTTGCACTTGCATGCCTGTACACTATCTCAAAACCAATGAAGTGTTAACAAAAACTAAATGAAGTGTATATCACTTAAGGAAAACAACGGTCAGTATTCATTACCAGTGATAAAATGTGAATTTAAGATAAAAATTAAAATTAAAATTTTAGAAAACGTTTCTGCCACCAAAAGCTAAATAGTTTTCTATTATGTAAAGGCTTTTCTGATGAGATTGGTGGTGATATTAATGAATGTGATTTTTGATATATATCATGAAATGTGACAACATTTGGAAAATCTACATAACTCAGTGAAACAATTTTCCAAACAACAAGTGCAAGATGTTACAAAATCATGGGTGGGTAATAGATCCAGGAAGAATGCAAAAAAAAATAAACAGATTTTAATATAACAGTGTATAAAAAGTTCATTGATCTAGTCTAGCATCCAGAATATATAAAAGAACAACGCACTCAACAATAAAAAGACAAATAACCCAATTTAGAAAAACGCAAAGAATCTGAATTAATATTTCTCCGAAGCAGATATATAAATGGCCATAAGCACATAAAAAGAGGCTCCATGTCACTGTGGAATTGCAAAACAAAAAAGAAAATAACAAGGAAACCAAACTGTTGTTAAAATAACAAATTGTTATTAAAACAGTTATTAAAATAACAATTAGCAAGGATGGGGAAAACTGAAACCTTCAGATGTGGCTGGTTGGAACATAAAATGGTACAGTTGCTGTGGAAAACAGTTTGGCCATTCCTCAGAAAGTCAAACATAAAGTGACCACGCAACCCAGCAATTTCACCCCTAGGTATACATACCCACGAAAAATGAAAACATATGTACACACACACACACACACAAAAAAAAAAAAACAGCAGCATCAGGGCCGGCCCGGTGGCGCACTGCTACAGTGCGCCGCTTGGGAGCGCGGCGGCGCTCCCGCCGAGGGTTTGGATCCCACATACAGACCGGTTCCCGCTCACTGGCTGAGCGAGGTGTGGGCGTAGCGCCGAGGGTTGTGATCCCATTGCCGGTCCCGGTCCGGTACAGGCGCGACACTGAGGGTTGTGATCCGTTGCCGGACACGAAAAAAAAAAAAAAAACAGCAGCATCATTCTCAATAGCCAAAAAAGTAAAAAACAACACAAATGCCCACCAGCTGATGAACAGATAAATAAACTGCGATGCTATGACACAGTGGAACAGTATCCAGCCATAAAAAGGAGTGAAAATGTTACACCATGAATAAACATGTTACACCATGAATGAAACATGGTACACCATGAATGAAACTTAAAAACATCATGCTAGTGGAAGAAACCAGACACAAGAGACCATATACTCTATGAGTCTATCTACAAGAAATATCTACACTGGGCAAATCCATAGAGACAGGAAGTAGACTGGCAACCGTCAGGGGACAAGGGGAGGAGGAAACAGGGAGTGACTGCTGATGGTACGGAGTTCTTTTTCTTGAAGTGATAAAAACGTTCTGGAATTAGATAGTGGTAATAGCTATACAGCCTTGTGAATATATTAAAAACCACTGAATTATACATTTTAAAAATAGTGAATTTCATGACATATGAATTATATCTCAATTTTTAAAATAAGTTAATTGATGATAGTTTCAAATTCCACATTGCAATTAATCTTTGAGAAACTACACTTGCCAAGTTCTAGTGTACTATCAAAAACAGATGTGCACACTTATCTCAAGAGTACGAAAATACTCTCCCCTCTCCAACTACAGATCTACGTGAAGCCACATTTTCTTCATACACTTCAATAAAAACAACATATTGTAACAGAGTAAATGCAAAAGCAGATAGGAGAATCCAGCTGTCTTCTAGTAAGCTGGATATTAAAGAAACTTACAAAATTGTAAAATATTGCCACCTTCTAATTCCTTTGTTTTGGAAAATAGTTATTTTTCACTAAAAAACATAATTAATATTAATATGAAATAAGCTTACTGCTATTTTTAAGTAAATTAACAAATATTTTAAATTTTTCTTATTTTAAATTTCTAATATGGCAAATTTTGATAGATTAAAATTTTATTTAAAAGTTCTTTGAGGTCCACTGTAATTTTTAAGAGTTTAAAGGGGTCCTGAGATCAAAAAGTTGGAATTCTTGATCTATACAAAAGAATGAAGACCAACAAAAATGAATAATATGTGGATAAATATTAGTGACTTTTATTCTAAATTTTAGCTACTTTAAAGGATAATTGGCCATTGAAAGCAAAAACAGAGTGTCTGGACTGCTGTGAAATGAATGACAGCAATACAGCAGGGGAGACATGCCTTCTGTGATTGTGAAATGGCACAGCTTCACCTGTAAGCAGCCCATGGTAACCTAGAGATGCAGACTGTAACCCTAAAGCAACCCTCTAAGAAATACTGGTGATAAAATGGAGTACTAAAAACTACTCAATCTAAAATAAGCCAGAGAAATGGAAAGACAAAGAAAAGATGAGATAAACAGATATCAGACAAGACGGTAAAACCCAGCCATATGAATACTCATATTAAACGTGATTGGTCTAAACATTGCAACAATAAGGCAGAGATTGTCAGTTGAATAAAAAGCAAGACCAATTCTACAATGTCTACAAGAAACTCATTTTAAATGGAAAGACAGCAAGAGGTTAAAAGTAAAAGAAAAGAAAAAGACAAACCACGCAAACACTATTCATAAGAAAGCTGGAGGGGCCGGCCCGGTGGCGCACTGCTACAGTGCGCCACTTGGGAGCACAGCGGCGCTCCCGCCAAGGGTTCGGATCCCACATACAGACCGGCCGCTCACTGGCTGAGCGAGGTACGGGCGCAACACTGAGGGTTGCGATCCCGTTGCTGGTCCCAGTCCGGTACGGGCGCGACACTGAGGGTTGCGATCCGTTGCCGGTCACGAAAAAAGACAAAAAGGGGAAAAAAAAAAAAGAAAGCTGGAGTAGCTGTATCAATACTAAATAAAGTGGACTTCTGGCACAAGTATTATCACTGGGATAAAGAGAGACATTTCGTGATTACAAAAGGGTTATTACTTTATTATCAAGATATGAAAATCCTAAAAGTGTGTGAACATAATAACAGACTTTAAAAAGCAAAAACTGACAGAACAGAAAGGTGAAACAGACAAAATGATAGCTAGCGATTTCTACCCTCCTCTCAGTGACTGACTGATATAACCAGAAGACAGAAAATCAGGAAGACCACAGGAGACATGACAACCACTAACAACCAACTTGAACTGCCTCTTATTAAACACTCCACCCAAAAATAGCAGAGCACATATTCTTTTCAAGTGTGCATTTGCAACATTCTGTAAGACCAGTCACATGGTGGACCATAAAATAAGTCTCAATAAACTCAGAGGGACTGAGACCACTGAGTATATTCTCTGACAACAGAATTGAATCAGAAATGAAAACACAAAAAGATATCTAGAGCACCCCCTCCAAATATTTGAAAATCATATAATTCAATGATAAAACAAGAATCCACAAGTGATAATGAACAAATTTTAAAGAGAATGATAAAAAAACATAACGTTTAAAAACTCATAAGGCACAGCTAGAGCACTGCTCAGAGGGAAATCAACACTTTAAAATGTTTGTATTGGAAATAAAGTAAGGTTTAAATGAGCTAACCTCCCACCTTAAACTAGAAAAGGAAAGCAAATTGAATCCAAAACAAATAAAAAGAAAACAATAAGGAAGGTAAAGGAAGAAATTAAATATTAATTTCATCTTTTCCAAATTAATATTTAATTTCTTCCTTTACCTATGGAAAATGGAATGGAGGTTCCTCAAACAATTGCAGATAGATCTACCATATGACCCAGCTACCCCACTGCTGGGAATATACCCAGAGGAATGGAAATCATCAAGTCAAAAGTATATCTGTTGGGCCGGCCTGGTGGCGCACTGGAGAGTGCGCCGCTTGGGAGCGCGGCGGCACTCCCGCCGAGGGTTCGGATCCCATGTGGAGACCGG
>NW_007733431.1:55961-73533 GCF_000696425.1 Galeopterus variegatus | reverse complement strand
GGGAAAGAAAAAAAAGAAATTACCCATATCAGGAAACAAGGAGGGGATATTACTACAGATCGCAGGTAAAGGATAATAAACTTTATGCCAATAAATTCAACAACTCACATAAAATTGACAAATCCCTAGACAGTCACACCAAAACTGACAAAATTAAAAAGAAACTCTAACTAAGTTACATGTATATTAAAGAAATTAAATTCATAATTAAAACTCCCCGCTGAGAAAACTCCAGGCTTCACCAGTGAATTCCATCAAAGATTTAAAGAAGAAATAAAACCAATCATACACAACTATTTCACAAAATAGAGGAAAGAATACTTCCAAACTCATTTTTTGAGGCCAGCATTACTGTGATACCAATAGAAGAAAAATACATTATAAGAAAAAAACTATAGATCAACATCTGTCAAGAATATTGATGCAAAAACCATCAACAATACATTAGCAAATTGAATCCAACAATATATAAAAAGAATAATAATCACAACCAGTTGGCATTTGTCCTGGGGATGAAAGGCTGGTTCAACACTCTAAAGTCAATTAATGTAATTCACTGTATTAACAGATTAAAAAAGAAAAGCCATGTAATCATCTCAATAAATACAGAAAAAGCATTTCACAAAATATGTATTCATGAAAAAAATACCTTAAGCAAACTAAGAATAAAAGGAAACTCCTAATAAAAGGCATCTACAAAAAAAAAAAAAAATACAGCCATCATTTTAATGGTAATGGAGTGCTTAAAGATTAGGTATAAGGAAAAATGTCTACTTTCACAACTTTTACACAGTATTCTACAGGAGGTCCTAACCAGTATAAAAGGCAAAAAAAATTTTTAATTTTAAAAAAAAGCATGCAGATTAGAAAGAAGTACGACTGTCTTTATTCACAGACAACACGACCTTCTATATGAAAAATGTTAAGGGATTTTTTAAAATATCACTAGAACTAATAAGTTTAGCAAGGTCACAAAACATAAGGTCAATATACAAATTATTAATTGCATTTCTATAGACTGGTAACAAGCAACCAGAAATTGAAATTAGAAAAATACCATTTATATCAGAACAAAAACACAAAAAGTCTAGGAATAATTTAACAAACTATACACAAGACCTTACCCTGAAAAATTATAAAACACAGCTGAGAGAAACTGTAAGTCTCTCATATAATGAAGAGATATCACATGTCTATGGACTGGAAGACTCAACATCAATAACACATCAATTCTCTCCAAACTGATATAAATTCAATGCATTCCAAATAAAAACAACAGCAAGCGTTTTCTGTAGAAACTGAGGAGCTGATTCTAAATTTCACATGGATGTGCAGAGAACCTAGAATAGCTAAAACAATTCTTTTTCAGTAAAAAGGATATGATTGGAAGAATTACATTATCCAATTTCAGGTATTACTGTAAACTAGTCATCAAGATCGCATGGCCATTGACATAAAACTAGACACACTAAGATCAGTGGACAGCAAAGTCCAGAAACAGGCTCACATATATGTGGCTCAGTTGATTTTCAACAAAGGTGGCAAAGTCAATGAGGAAAGGAAAATCTGTTCCACAACTGGTTTCAGAGCTGCTATCTATACGAACAAAAAATGAACCCCAACGCTTCCCTCACATCATTCACAAAAATGAACTCAAAGTGGATCATGGATGTAAATGTAAGAGCTAAAACTGTAAAACCTCTAGAGGAAAACACAGGAGAAAATCTTCACAACCTTGGAGTAGGTAAAGATTTTCTAGATAAGACACATAAAGACAAATCATGAAAGGAAACACTGATAAACTAGACTACAAAAAACTTAAAAGCCTTTGCTTTTTAACAGACACTGTTAAAAAAATGAAAAGGTGGCCAGACGGGGAAAAAATGGTCATAAAACATGTCTCTGACAAGGCACTTGATTCCCAAATATATGTATTTCTAAAAGTTCCTGCAACACAATAATAAGACAACCCAATTAAAAATATTTGAACAAGCATTTCAAAAAGGAATATACACAAGCTAAAACATGTCTCTGACAAGGCACTTGATTCCCAAATATATGTATTTCTAAAAGTTCCTGCAACACAATAATAAGACAACCCAATTAAAAATATTTGAACAAGCATTTCAAAAAGGAATATACACAAGCATCTTTACTCACTGGGGAAATGCAAATTAAAACTACAAAGAGATACTACACATCTGCTCAAATGGTAAAAGACCATAACAGGTATTGACAAAAGTGTGGAGCAACTAGAGTTCTCCTGTCTCACTAGTGAGAGTTTAAAATGAACAGTGCAATCACTTTCAAAAATATTCTGGCAATTTCTTCTACAGATTTAACTTAAATATACTTTTTTATTTAAGTTATATATACACTTATATGATGACACAGCAGTTCTTCTCTTAAAATTTACCCAAAGAAATGAAAATATATCTGTATACAAAGGCTTGCACACAAATGTTCCTAGCAGCTTTATTCAAAATAGGCAAAAACTGGAAACAACTCAAGTGTCCAACAACAGGTGAATGGATAAACAAATGATTGTATATTCACACAATAGAATTCTACTTAGCATAAACAGAACCAAACTATTGATAGATGTAATGCCACAGATCAATCTCAGAAACATTTTGTGCAGTCAAAGAAGCCAGACGCAGAAAAGCACATACCACATGACTGCATTTTTATCAAGAGCTGGAAGAGACTAAACTAACCTACAGCAAAGAAAGCAGAGGGATTAACTGCAAAGGAGTACAAAGGAACTTATCTTAGGGTGCTGGAAACTTTACCTTGATTGTGGTGATTGTTACACAGACAGAGTCACTTATCAAAACTCAAGGAATCTGATGCATTCATCGCATGTAAGCTATACCTCAGTGAAGCACAGGCTTGCGCAGAAACACTGAATACTAATATAAATACTGGGTAAGAAAAGAGAAGGTCATGGAAACTCCAGGAGAAACAAAGTATGGTATAAGAAAAGGAATGCAAGCTGTGAAAACAAGTTCCCAGTCATAGTAACAAAGTCTGACCATGGATGTGCTCAAAGTTGTCCACACCACCCCAGGAGAGCAATGGGGATAGAGCAGGAGGCCACACGTGTGACCACAGGAGAGTGGTGGGGATGGAGCGGGAGGCCACACGTGTGACCAAAGAGAGTGGTGGGGATGGAGCGGGAGGCCACACGTGTGACCACAGGAGAGCGGTGGGGATGGAGCGGGAGGCCACACATGTGACCAAAGAGAGGGATGGGGACGGAGCAGGAGGCCACCCGTGTGACCAAAGAGAGGGGTGGGGATGGAGCGGGAGGCCATACGTTTGACCACAGGAGAGTGATGGGGATGGAGCAGGAGGCCACATGAGCTGTACTCATCATCTGTGACAATCCTAAGTTAGTAGATAACGTCTCCTGGTGACAGGTCAGGAGCCAGGAGATAGAAACTAGAATAAACATATAAGGAAAGTAATGCCTGCCTGCTGAGTATATGCAGATCATCTTCTATGTACCCACGAAGTCCACCAGCAAACAGAGGCAAGAGCCACCTGGGAAATCATTTATAAATATATGGCAAATATATGACAAACCTGATCAAGTAGAAGAAAAAAGGAACACATCCTCTTCCCAAAGAAATAGAGGCAAAGACAATGAACAAGCAATTCACCATAAAATAGCCAAACATATATCTATTTTTTTTTTGACCAGTAAGGGGATCGCAACCCTCGGCATGGGTGTGGTCCACACCCGCCATCCCTATACAGGATCTGAACCCGCGGCCTCGGTAGTACCAGCGCCGCACTCTCCCGAATGAGCCACTGGGCTGACCCCATATATCTATTTTTTAAACTTCAACTTTACCAATGAATGAAAAAATAAAAGACTGTTTTTCAGCTTTCAAATTGGCAAGTATTTTAAAGTAATACTCTATATGTGGGAAGACATGGAAAAGACACCTACACAGACTAACAATATGAACAAAATGGTACAATCTGTATGGTCGGATCTGGCAATAAAGAAAAAAAAACAAGCAGACGTCTTTAGAAACACTTCTATGGCAACCATTCTCCTAGCAGGATAGCAGCCTCAGGGAAATCATCAGAGGGAGGGGACAACCCAGCCTCCAGCAACACCGAGATCACAGAGGGCTGACTCTGCGAATCTGACCCCATGGGAAGGTGCTCACTGTATCTTCCTGGGAACAAACCTCAGCTTATACCAGAATGTATGATACGCTCCCAATTGTGTTTTTAAGTATATGTTACATACAAATAAATAAAAACTCGAAGAATTATTATCAAAATATTACCCACTATTAAGAATGGTAAAATCATGGGTAATTTTTATTTAGTTGTTTGCTCAGCTACAGTCTCTAAATTTTCTATAATAACCATGTCATTTATTTTATAAGGGGTAAAAAAATCAACAAAAGCTGTTAAAGAAAAGTTAAAATTTGAATTTTTGACTACAGGAAGCTCCTGGTAGGGTTACAGGAATGTCACCCCAAGGTTCAGTCTCCCATGGAAACGAACCAGTCCTGAACACCAGTTTTTAGCCAATTATTTGCAGGCACTTCCCACATACACAAAACCAGGGGACAAGTGAGGCATGGTGCCCCTCACCAGGAGGCACCCTTATGGGCAGGGGGGAGTGGGGCAGAGATGGCACTGGCAAATGTCCACGTCCAAACAAGGGCCTGGAGGCTCCACAGTGAGTCCTAGAAAAGCCAGCGGCTTTCTGCCCTCTCTCTCGTGGGACCACAAGATTTAAGGGGTCTGCCCCTCCACCAGATTCCTCAAACTCACACTCAGGTAGAAAACCAATTAAAAAGTGGGGCAACTGTCTAAGAAGAAGTCACGGCGTGAGCCTTCCCCCTTCCTGACATAAAGACTCACTTGTCACAATGACGGAGGCAAAGGGGCCGGCCTGTGGCTCACTCGGGAGAGTGCGGTGCTGATAACACCAACGCCCCGGGTTCGGATCCCACATAGGGATGGCCGGTTCGCTCACTGGCTGAGCGTGGTGCTGACAATGACGGAGGCAGCCTTCAAGGGGAGCCAGCAAACGGAGTCACTGGCCCAACTTTGCACATGCAAACTGCAGTGTCGAGTCACTAGAAATATCTCAGGTCTCCCATCCAAGCACACTAGCATGCTGTGCACAGAGCTGCACAGTCTATTTCCTCTGCTCTATTAATGCCCTATTTGAACACTTTTGCAAATAAGGAGGCTTAAAAACCAAGGTAATCCTATAATTACATACTACTGAAAATAAACATTCTTTATACATTATATAAAAAATTACACTGTAAATTTCTAAATGTAAAAGGGGAAAATAGTATTTAGCAAGATACTATTATTCTTTTAATAAAAATGCTTTCTAAAATTGAGAACTCCTTTATTACATATAGGTGGATAAGATAAAAATAAAAAGAACTTATTAATTAAGCCATAAGTGTGTACTGCATTTTCAAATATGAACAGTCACACTCCGCTCTCGATGTTCAGGAGAAATGCCTGTTTGCTTTGTTTCACTACAGTAGACACACTCGTAGACACAGAACACTATGCAGTCCCACATGAAGGGACTCGGGCTGGGTCTTGGACTTGCCTTTCTCGGGGACACTCACCTTGTTGATCCAGAACACCATGGCATCCTCGAGGTCGTAGGGAAGCTCTTTCGAGGCACTGAACGTGGAGAAGCGCTTGACGCTGGCCACCACCTTCTCGATGCTGATCATCTCCACAGTGTAGGCCATCATCAGGGCGTCTACCATCGCCATGTGGGCACTCTAGGGGAGAGGCAGCAGCTAGAACCCCCCAAAGTACACCTCTCCTGCCAGGTTCCAACCCAGGGAACCTGCGCACACTCAAGACTCTAACCTAATTTTTTTCCTTATCCCCTCCATATGATGAGATACTACATCTGAGAGCTGTCCTTCTATTTCCAGCCTGACATTTTTGGCCACCAAGCCTCAGGAAGACCAGGAACTAGAGGTCCCTTTTCAGGTGAGGCTACCCCATGACCCGCAGTGCAGTGCTTGATATTCCTTGATATTTCACCTCCCAATAGCCCTGTGAGGTTCCCCAGGTAGGTGGTCGTATTCCTACTTTACGGTCTGGAAAAAGCTAAAGAGGGGAGACCTGCCCTAGGTCATCGGCCCATCAATGTTCTCTGGTGACTGGTCCAGAGCACCACATGCTAACATTATACCACGACTTCATGCCGTTTCTTCCAGAATGCAAGTAACATTCTCTTCCCCCATAGAATGAGGGGGCTGGCCAGTTAGCTCTCTTGGTTAGAGCGTGGTGGTGATAACACCAAGGTCACGGGTTCAGATCCCCATCCCGCAAAAAAAAAAAAAAACCCACCACAGAATGCAAGGTGCCAATGAGCAACCTGAACAAAAGGAATATAGGAGGCACCAAAAGTGCTGAACCTGGGACGGTCAGGAAGTCACATGAGTAGTGTGGCTTCAGAAAAGATGTGGCAGGCGATGGTCAGGAGAGAAAGAGACATACTTTATTGTGGCACAAAAATACTTTTAAAATGCACGTGAAACAATCTAAAAGAAGGCCCAACAATTATATTTCAAACCATCTGTAAAAGGTTTGCCTCAAAATGTTTTATTAGCATACCTCACCTCAATCTCGGCTTTCATAGAGCATGCACAATGAGAAGAAGAGCTAAAAGTAAGCTGCTCTTTTCCCCATTTTCCCAAAACAATTATGAGCTTAAAAAGACAATTTATCAAGGAACGCCACAAACACAAACCCCTGCCGTCTTGCTGCATGCCCACATTCACACCACCTGTCGCCTTAAGTTTCAAGGCAGATTCTGCCTCCTCGTGCAGCTAAGCTGCCAGGGACAGTCAGTGTGCAGCCACAGGCACCACATGAGCCCTGCTTCAGAGGTTTGCCTGCAGGGCGGCCACCACAGACCACTTACCATCTTGATGGGCGCACGGCCGAGGTCAGAGTCTGTCACAGGGGTGTCATCACCCTCCATCACGTAGATCCCTTTCCGGGACAGGGCCTGGATGACTGACTGATGTCCCTGTAAGGTGGCCGCCTGGTCCCCTTTCAGGATGAGGCTGCAGACACGGCAGTACAGCTCACTGGACAGGAGAAGCCTGATGACGGGTGGTTTAATGTGCTCCTGTTCATACTGGTCAATGTAGAAAGGGTCTCTGAGATCCTCGGGGATGTTATCTAAGACAAGGAAGAGATTACCATGTGAGCAAAGTCTCCTGAGCACTACCTGCAGGACAACGATGCACACAACAAAGGTGCAATCAATAAAATGGGCGACTAACAACAATAACAGGTCCTAGGCTATTCAATAATTTCATCACCTTCTGCACTGACATAGGCAAACCGGCATCAGAGACCACCTGGGGAGTGTGGGCCACACACCTCCTTCTATGACTTCCACACCACAACCTCCAAGAACAATCTCCTAACTTACAACAGCAAGAAACAGGTGGTAGGGCCAGCCCGGTGGCGCACTCGGTAGAGTGCGGCACTTGGGAGTGCGGCAGCGCTCCCGCCGAGGGTTCGGATCCCATATAGAGACCGGTCCGCTCACTGGTTGAGCACGGTGCGGGCGCAACACCGAGGGTTGCAATCCCGTTGCCAGTCGCGGTGCGGGCGTGACACTGAGGGTTGCGATCCCGTTACCGGTCACAAAAAAAGACAAAAAGGAAAAAAAAAAAAGAAACAGGTAGTAATCCCTGAGGTTGTTAGCAGGCCAGAGGAAAACCAAATGCAATCAGGCCAGAACCACCCAGCACCTGGTGACACCAGCAAGGACGGTGTGCAGGCACAGCTGACGTCAGCCCTGGGGAGGGAGCCTAGCAAGTACTCTTCCTGACATCAAAATCAAAGGTACAGAGGCTAAACAGGTTTCTACAGAAGAGATAGCCAGGCCTGGTGTGCTGTAATCATGACAACAGAGCAGCAACAAGCCTTTGTCCATGTTTGGACCAGGCAGCATAAACTCTTACCATGAACCATGCTATCTAATCATCACTACAAGACTGTCACATCATAACTAATGTCCCCATATTATACAAAAAAATTAAGTAACATGCCCAAGGGCACAGGAGGCAGAAACCAACCCTAAGACTGCACAATCTGATCCACAGAGCATACTGTATACTTTAACTCCTACACACATAGCCTCCCACACAAACACCAGCAGGGAGCAGAACACACATCTGTGACAGTCAGATGTGTTGCGACTGGTTCTGTCCACTTTCCTAGCTGGGTACAAAAGTCTACAGAACAGCACCTCCTGGCTGTGCTTCTCACTCTTGTTTGACAAGAGGTGAGCAGCTGTCCCACAGGATGAGGGGGAAGGCTCTGAAAGGGAAGCTCGTTCCTTTCCCTGAGGACCCCCAGACCTTTGGCAGGTGCCCTGAGACTGCAGGGGATAAGCAGATTCCAGTACCCCCACAGCCACTCTTTTTTTATTGAATCAAAATTGATTATACATATTTTGGGGGTTCAACATTGAGATACTTTATAAGTCATAATTATTCTTTATGCTCCTTGCCCCAAATCCCCCTTGGTCCAGTCTCCTTCTCCATGCCTTGGGTCCCGGGTTGGACCCTGAGGTGCTGGTGTAGTGTGCCTGGTTGAGGGGGGGGGGGTCCGGTCCCGAGGTCCATGTCTTGGGTCCCTGTGTGGGCCCAAGGCGCCCCACAGCCACTTTCTAGAACTATCCTCATCTCCAGAAGAGTTCAGAAAGGGCTACAGTCTCAAAAACGGCTAGTGGAGAAAGCCCACTGACAGCTGGCAGTGAAGCATGCAGTACCGCTGGAGGTGATCCCAAGGACGCACAAATCCTCTGCCCTGTGCCCCTGCCCAGGAACCCCCAGGCTCTGCAGAGGGAGGAGCCAACTATGAGGAAGAACGACTTTCCCTCTCTTCCTCTGCTCCTGCCTCCACTTACTTCCTCCACGGGTGCTGTTTCCTGAGCCCTGGTCATCTAATTATGTGGACCCTGGCACAACCAGAACACTTGCACTCAGGGTTTCACTTCCGAACGGCAGCCACCACCATTCACACGGCATTTGGGGCAAATCTAGCTTGGTCACTACAGCAACACTGCCATAGACAAGGCAGGTGCCAGCTCCAGATGGCTGGAGGGACTCGGCCCTGGCCTAGTGGGCACAACCAGACTCAAATCCCACACTCGGAGACTACACCAGGTAGCCTCATATTCTGAAGTCACCTGGAGTTTTGAAACAAAACAGATTGTGCCAACATGAGAAGGAATGGGCCCAAGGTAAAGCACAGTGGGAAGACTGCTGCTTTCTTTGTAGGCAGTCAAGGAAAGAGGAAAGCCATCCTGAGAGGTGACTGTCTGGAAGGTGGCCTGCAAAGAGGGAGCATGGGAGGGAGGGGACTGCCTAGTGCACACTGGAGTGAGCATCCTGGGAACAAGGGCAAGGTGGCCAGGGACTGACAGCAGACCGTAGGCCTGGTTCTTCACGGATGGATGGAGGGAAAGACACTTGAGCCTAAGAGCCCCATCATCTTATGACATTTTCAGAAGGAGGGTGACAGTCATTTTCAGCCTCCATCTTAGTCTACTGCCCAGTAGCAGCCGCCAGTCGAGGCTCCCACAAGAGCCACCTTTCCCCTCGCCTGCCCTCAGGAGGCCTCACATCCCCTCTGCTCTCCACCCATCTCACTGCCTGCCCCACTTCAGCCTCCTGGGCTACCTCTCATTTCTCCAAATACTGGAAGGGGCATGTCCTGCCTCATTCCCCAGGTAACCTCATTCAGTCTCGTGGCTTGAAAGACCATGGACATATGGTGATCCCCAAATGTACAATTCTGGTCCCAGCCACCTCCCTGAACTGCCTACCTGACATCTCCACACAGATATGTTGGGGTACAAGCCACCCTCCCGTCCTGCTTGGACAACTGTGTTGGGCTCCTCTCTGGTGATCCCCAAATGTACAATTCTGGTCCCAGCCACCTCCCTGAACTGCCTACCTGACATCTCCACATAGATATGTTGGGGTACAAGCCACCCTCCCGTCCTGCTTGGACAACTGTGTTGGGCTCCTCTCAAAAACAGCTTTGTAAACACCTTGAATCTATTTCTAGTGACTTATTTTTCATTTCTTCTACAAACCAACAGGACAGTTTGCTAGCATTTTTCATTCATTCAACAATTATTGAACACCTATGTGAGCCAGGAAACATATGAGAATGCTGGGGAGTCAGGAGGAGGGAAAGCCACTGCTCCTGCTCCCAGGCTGAGTCTCTGAGATGACTGAAGAGTTGACAGGTAAATGCCACCAATGTGGAGGGGTGGCCTGGGATGAGGGTAGGGTGCTCAGTATGCAGGAGACACAGACACAGCTCTGCGTGGGTGGGACATGGGAAGTACAGCCAGAGCAGCTTACCAGGGCCAGAAGCAGCCAGGTGGGGGGGAACAGACTAAGAAGACATGTGAAAATAACCCTTGTCAGAGAATTTTAGGAAACAAAAGCAGTTCAGAATTGCATAGGAGAGGCAAACTGGACATTTCATTCATTCATGAATGACTGCATGTGGAGGGTCTGAGGATGGTGGGGGTCTGTCAGGGGAGTGTGGCAGGCTCAGATGCTCTGAGGGTATATAATGAGGGGTGCTATCTGCTGGCATTCCTGTAACAAAGTGAAGGACACGCCTGGAAGCCAGGTAGGCAGCACTGGAAAGGGGCGGCACTGTCCAGGAGGTGCCGACATCAGGCCTGAGACTGAGGATGGACGGGGTGTGACAAAGACAAATATCAAGCTAATGACTCAGCCAGCTGAGTGCAGGATGGTGCCTTTTACTAATACAGGACACTCCAGGAGGTGCCGACATCAGGCCTGAGACTGAGGATGGACGGGGTGTGACAAAGACAGATATCAAGCTAATGACTCAGCCAGCTGAGTGCAGGATGGTGCCTTTTACTAATACAGGACACCAGGAGCGGGGAGCAGGTGAGCTCCGTTCTAAACATGATGTTTCTGAGGTGCCCGTGGGACCAGTGGAAGCCCTCCCGCAGGCAGGCAAGTAGAGACTGGAAGCATGAGAGAAAGGGAGCGGCTGAGACACGTGTTTGGAATCCATGGCATACAATCATTGATTGCCCACAGGGGTGGAAGACTCGCCCAGTAAGAAATGGTCAAGTCAAACCTAAGCAACACTAAGTGCATGGGGCAGACACAGGAAGAGAAGACCACAAAACTGAGAAGTGACCAGAGAAGAGGACAGCAACAGCACAGTGCTCGGAGCCAGAGGAGGAGGACACCTCAGAGAGGGAGTGACTGCAGCGTCAGCGTGGCTGAGAAGAGAAGGGTCCCCCAGGCTCAGCAGCAGGAGGCAGACAGGGCCTTAGATGAGCTCTCTGAGGGCCGGAGAGGCACTGCAGATGCACAATGAACAAGGAGTCACTCTTTGGTCAAGGGAAAGAGGTAAAAAAAGATGTGTTTGCTTTAAGGACTGGAGAAACATGAATAGGTTTGACCGCTGATGGAAGAAAACCCAATCAATGGGAGGGGCTGAAAAACGGCAGCAGAGCGGGGGGGCGGGGCTGCTCCTGATGAACAGGGCTCCACGGAGGTGGGAGGGTAGGGCCTGGGCCCCGGAGAGGCAACGTGTTTTGCTGAGCAGGGTATAGGTGCAGTGACACGTGGGCAGGTGGCTAGAGGCAGACACCTGCGGGTTGTTTTATTCTGCACAGCAGGAGGCAGGGGCGTCTGCTGGGCAGGAAGGCCCTGGCCTGGAAGAAGTGGGGGCTGCAGAGGGCTCCAAGGGAGACTGAGCGAGGATTGCAGGTGGGGCAGGGCCCACCAAGACCAGCGACAGCAGTGGCAACAGCACCGGGGAAGGCAACACAGTCCTTACTCTTCTCCAAAAGTCAGCAGCCATGGCTGGATATATGGATGTAGGCGTAGGAGTCTGCCAGGATCTCACGGAAAGGCAAACTAAGGAAGCAGAGAATTCTGACCAGTCTTTAGTTAAAGCTGGGTCCACACTACATGCAAGGAAATGAAGGGCAGCAGCGAGGGGTGAAGAGAGGGTCAGAGGTTGGGTCTCCTGAAGGCAGGGCCAAACAAGCAGCCTTAAACCTGCTCACTTCTCATGTGGCCTCTCCGAACTCTAGACCCCATCTGTATATTCAAGACAATAAATGTGCCACCTGGGCTGTGTGAGGATGAAGTCAGTCCATCCATATGAAGCACTGAGAGCTGAGCCGAGCTCGGTGCAGTGCACATGTGAGTTTACCTGTTATTCTCATCACTGATGCCATTGCAATGAAGTTGAAAAGGCGAGTCAAGGAAGCAGGGCCACTACCACTGTACCCCAGTGAGGCTCAGGAGGAAGTACCCACACTGGCCTCAGCTGTTCTGTGGCAGCACACAGCAGAGACTCCCTGGCAGGTGCCCACAGCTGAAGCCACCACCTACCCAAAACCCTGATACTTTGACGTGCTCCACCTCAACCCCAGGAAGACGGACGGTGCTGCTGCAGTGCACGGGCCAGGCCCTGAGACACGCAGGACAGCAACTCTTTGCCCTGCTGCCCATCTGAGCCACCTGGGAGCTGTTGACACAAGGCTGCCCATGCCCCAAACCAGACCAGCTCACTCAGAAGTCCCTGTGGGTGGCCTGGGCATCAGCATCTTTCACTAACTGAGAGTTACCTCTCCAGAGGTGCCCAAGGTGGCTGTGACAGTGTCTACCTGGAAGATGCTTATACTCTTGAGGTGTGACATAAGGCACCCACAGCAATAACTCCCACAAGGAAAAAATGACCAGAAGTCTTCTAACTCCAGACCACCACTACCCACACCCCCAACTCTATCCTGGAGATGCCAGACACCAGGAAAAGAGAAGCTGACACTTGGCACCTGCAGGGCCCAGCCCGTTCGGCCCCCACTCTCCCAGCTGTCCTCTCCCCACTGTGCAGAAGGCTCATTGCTAACTCGGCTTCCTGCCAGTAGATCAAGAAGGGAGACCCCTAGGACCCTTGAGAGAGTGGGGAGAGAATCCTGGAGAAGAGGGGGCTGGAGAAAGGGATCCTTTAAGTCTGGAATGTCCTGGACACCCTGAGCAGCCCGTGTGTGAAACCAGCTGCAACAGGCAAGCGACGACTGTGAGAACTGCAGAGTGGACCACTGCCCGGGGCCACACTGGTGTCCTGCACACAGACCGGACCAGGAGAGGCTAGGAAGGCCTTGAAAACTGACTCAACACTGTCTGCAGCCCACAGAAGGCAGGCCAGGACTTGCAGTCTCAGCCTAACTGGGTTGAACTACTTGCTAAAACAAACAAAAAGCTTACATCCTCTAGATTTCTAACAGGACCCAGAATTTCAAAATATAATATTCAAAATGTCCAATATACAACCCAAAACTACTCAACAAAACAGAAAGAAACAAACAAGAAAGTCTACAACTCTCAAGAGAAAAGGCAATCAATAGATACAGACCCATAAACCCTAACGTTGGGATAAGACTTTCAAGCAGTTATTGTAACTATGCTCCAAGAACGTAAAGGCACGTACTTGAAAAAACTTAAAAAAATAATGCTAAACTCTGAGAAAACTCTGAAGAAAGAGAAGTCCCAGCATGGAGGGAAACCAAAACCTGCAGCAGACAGTGGCCAGGCGCTACAGAGGGAGGCTGACAGAAGCCACACGGCCCTCCTGCCCGCGGCCCTCACTGCCCCAGCCCCACTCCAGCACTGCCTGGCACTGACAAGACGCAGGCTGTCACCACGACCTGGGCTGGGGGCAGAGAGCACTGTGCACAGGCCTACAACCTCCCCATCCCACTTCCAGGCTGCGTGGTCACAACGCAGGCCACAGCTCTTCTGAAAGGACAGTACCTGGCAGAGAGACAGGTAGGTTTCACAAGGGCAAGATTACTGGGCGGGAAGGTGGCCCATGTCAACTGTTGGGTAGAAACTGAGGCAAGGCTTCCTATCCACACCTTGGAAATTCACCAAGAAGGTGCTCCTTCAGTCCCTCTCCCGAGGGAGGCAGGGCCACACGCAGCTAACACCCTAGGTTTCCAATGCCACCTCACAGGAGAGTAACAAGGTGCCAGACGAGACAGCCAGAGTGACTGAGCCACGAGCTGAGTGGCCTCAGCCAACCAGAGCAAGGAGCAAGGGCAGTGGGCATGCACCAACCTCCAGCCACACTGCAGACTCTCGTCAGCTACAGACCACCAGAAGGGAGCACAGCATGGCTCACACCTGCAGGAAAGCCATGCTGGTGACCAGGCCGAGTTAAGGGAGAAGATGCAACCCAGAGAGCCCAATGTAGGGAGACACTCGCCTGTCCTCCTGGGAGGATATGTCCATTCCAGAAGAGGCAGCGAAGAAGTTAGACCATATTTCTGGCACCCCACAAGTTTCTAAGGACAAAATTTGGACTCCAGGGCTTGTCAAATGGATGCTTTGGGTTGGGATCCTCAAAGGCTGTACCCCAGCAGTAGGAGTGAACCTTAAGTTAGATGAGCCTTCAAAATGACTACAGCTCAGCTCTGAAACACCTTGACCCATGAACTTGGGAGCGAGATGATCAGAACTGCTGCTGTCTCTAGCGGAATGCTAGAAGCAGATGCAAATTCTCCCTGGAGAAAGATAACATCTTGGCCTCAAATTGTTCCTAAAATCTCTCAAATACAATGTTCGGTGCACAATGAAAAACATGCAGACAAGTAAATGACCCAATGTCATGAACACAAGCCAGCAGAAACCACCAGTAAGAGCAGCAGATCCACAGACTTCCGGTGCCTGCCAGGATGAAGTATGTCCAAGGCAGCCTCTCTCTCCCACTGACTATGACTAAACACTCTGGACAAGGTATAAAAAGCAACTGCCTAAGGATTCTGAAAACTAAGCAACAGTAGGCACCCTGGGAAGGAGATTCAATCTTGAAGAATCATCCAGTTTTGTTTTCTTTCTTCTCCCAGTTTGATCCTAGGACAGCCCCAGTCAGAGAACTGTGCGGCAGGCACAGAGAATCAAACTCTGACAGAAACTTTTCTGGACAGAAAGAAGGAAGAGAGGTTCCTTAGAGCCAGAATCATGGGGGGAATTCAAGAAAAGAGAGCTAAAAGGGGATCCCTAATTATGTATATGAACCTGCACAACCCAGGGCTCACTCCTGAACCACATGTGCATGAGACAGACCCAAAGCTGCCTAGCAAAGGCTTGAGAACTGATCTGACATTGGAGCCACAGCCCACAAATGGCAAAACAGACTTGGGGTCTGATGAGGTTTATTGCAACCCAGCTGCAAAACACTACCCTAAGGATTTTAACAGGACCCAAAAAAGAGAGTCACACATGTAATATTCAAAAGGTGCAGGACACAACCCATAATTATTCAACATATAAAGAACCAGGAAAATGTGACCAATTCTCAAGGTGAAAGACAATCAACAGAGAATAACCCCAAGATGCCCCGATGCTGCTGCTATCAAAGACTTTAAAGCAGCTACCGTGACAGGCTCCATGAGATAAAGGTAAACACTCTTGAAATAAATGGGAAAGTAAAAGTTCTCAGCAGAAAAATAAAAGCTATAGAAAAGAACCAAAACTCCAGAACTGAAAAAGACAGCATCAACACAAAACTCACTGGATGGGTGCAAGAGAAAAACAGAGATGACAGAACAAAGAGGCAGTGAACATGGGAATAAAGCCACAGAAATGGTCTGGTCTGAAGAACAGAGGGAGAAGAAAATGACAATCAAATGAAGAGCCTGGGAGCTACGCAGCAGCATGGGAAGTTCTAACATTTGTGTCTAGGGAGGAGAGGTTGGGACAGAGAAAGCATATGGATAGGTATGGCCAAAATCTCCCTAAATCTGGTAAAAGATACCAATTCACAGGATCGGGAAACCTAGCAAGCCCCAAAAAGAATAAACTCAAAGAAAGCCATGAGCAAACACTTCATAGTCAAACTGCTGAAAATCAAAGATGAAGAAACAGGCCCACAGGAACCCACAATTTAAAGTATCAACCTTAGATTTTAAAGGATTATGTGCTTAAAGCAATGGAAGGGAAAAAGAAAGGATGAAGAACTTTGGCAGAAAAGTGGAAATTATTTTAAAAAAAAGAAAAAACAGGAAAACGAACAAGAATTTGACAGATTAGAAAAAGAATAATATAGAAAGTCAAAAACAGAAAAATACTGAACTTAATTTTACACAATATACTGCTGAACAGTAGACGCAGACGAGAGAATGAATAAACTGGAAGATTAGTTGAAAGAAAATATCCTGAATGAAGAACAGTGAGACAAAAGAATGGAAAATACAGCAGAGAATGTAAATAACGAACACTGTGTCACAGCAATGTAATTGGAGGCCCAGGAAGAAAGGAGAGGGAAAAATGGGACAGAAATAGTATTTAAACAGATAATGGATGGGAATTTTCTGATAAATCCATGCACTGCTTAGCGACAGGGATACATTCTGAGATATGCATCATCAGGCAATCTCATCCTTATGTGAACATCAGAGCTACTTACACACACCTAGATGGCACAGCCTGCTACACACCCAGGCTATATGCTATAGCCTATTGGTCCTGGGCTACAAACCTGTACTGAATACTGTAGGCAACTGTAACACAATTCTAAGTAGTTGTGCATCTCATCATAGAAAAGGCAGAGTAAAAATGCAAAATAAAAGATAAAAAATGGCACGCCTGTACAGGGCACTAACCATGAACGAAGCTTGCAGGACTGGAAGCTGCTCTGGGGGACAGGGAGTGAGTGGTGAGTGAAGGTGAAGAAGGTCTAGGACATTACTGGTCCACTATTGCAGACTTCTAAAAGATAAAAAATGGCACGCCTGTACAGGGCACTAACCATGAACGAAGCTTGCAGGACTGGAAGCTGCTCTGGGGGACAGTGAGTGAGTGGTGAGTGAAGGTGAAGAAGGTCTAGGACATTACTGGTCCACTATTGCAGACTTTACAGACACTGCAATTAGGCTACACTAAATCATGAAAAAAAATTTTTTTCCTTTTTTCAGTAATAAATTAACCTTAGCTTACTGTAAATTTCTTACTTCATAAGCTTTCTCATATTTTTAAACTTTTTGACTCTGTAATAATACATAGCTTAAAACACAAACAGCATATAGCTGTACAAAATATATGTTCTTTATATACTTATTCTATAAGTTTTTTTCTGTTTTTAAAATTTTTAATTTTTTTAACTTTTTAAAATTTTTTGTTAAAAACTAAGACACAAGCACACACATTAGCCTAAGCCTACACAGGTCAGAATCATCAATATCCACCTCCACCTCTTGTCCCACTGGAAGGTCTTCAGGGCAGTAACATGCATGGGGCTGTCATCTCCTGTGATAACAGTGCCTTCTTCTATAATGCCTCCTGAAGGACCTGTGAGGCTCTTCTTGAGGAGGTGCCACTCTTCAGTAATACATCCGTGGTGGTTTGCTCAGTTTCTTTTTTTATCATAGATTTGTAAGCAAAAAATGCACCAGGAATAATCCTCTCTGCTTATGAAAACCTTTCAGTCCATGTTTCTAAACTCTGTA
>NW_007733431.1:55073-55740 GCF_000696425.1 Galeopterus variegatus | reverse complement strand
GCACCAGGAATAATCCTCTCTGCTTATGAAAACCTTTCAGTCCATGTTTCTAAACTCTGTAAGGAGCTTGCTGAGGTCTGCAAAAGCTTCTGGCTATGACTGCCAGGACAGTAGGTTCACTTACACCAGCATCACCACAAACACATGAGTAATACATTCCACTATGACATTAGGACAGCTACCACCTCACTAAGTGATCGGAATTTTTCAGCTCCATTATAACCTTACGGGACCACCATCACATACCTGGTCTGTCATTGACCAAAAACATCATTATGCAGCACCACAAATGTACTTGTAAAATTTACGAAACCATAGCTTCAGGAAAACTACAAAATACCAGCAGGATCTAAAAAAGAAACTTACACACCAAAGAACATCACAGTAACAATGATGAAACCTGAAGACAAAGACTTCTAAAGCAGCCAGAAGGGATTTCTGTCAGGACAAGATGGTACAGACTTGTCTCTCCCTCTCCTCTCCACCAGGCACAACTTTAAAACCTGGAAGCAGTGCATGAGACAAAGGAAGACTCTGAAAAGTGGAAGAGGAAAGCAAACCAGTTTGGGGCCCCAGAACTAGAAGACCAACACAGCAACAGGGTGTCTCACAACCCCTCTCCCCAGCAGAAGGTGACCCAGGCCTGGTTTCCTGACTCCCAGTCTAG
>NW_007733431.1:52421-53143 GCF_000696425.1 Galeopterus variegatus | reverse complement strand
AAAAAAAAAAAAAACACCACTATACAACTATACGCTGTTTACAAGAACCTTACTTCAAATTCAAAAACTCAGCTTAAAAAAAAAAAAAAAGGATAAAAAAAGATATATCATGCAAACATTAAAGAAAAAAGGCCAGAGAAATACTAATATTGGGTAAAGTACAAAGAAAATTACTAGAGACAAAAAAGGACATTACGTAATGATAAAAGGATCAATTCACCAGGAAGACTTTAAAATCCTAAACGTGTACACACCAAACTAAAAAGCATCAATATACATGAAAAAATTTGACAGAGGTGAAAAAGAGAAATGAGGGTACTTCAAAAAGTTCATGAAAAGATTTGTATTATGTTTTAATTCTATTTTTCCACAAAATTTTTGAAGTACCCTGTGGACAAATTACAAGTATAATTAGGAACTTCAACACCCCCATCAGCAACTGACAGAACTACTAGACATAAAATCAACAAGGAGGTAAATGTGAATACAATCAACGGGATCTAATCGATATATACTCAACACTCCACCAAAGAACACCAGGATACTCATTTTTTTCAAATGCCCATGGAGCTTTCACCAAAATAACTATATCCTAGGCCATAAAACAAACTTTAACAAGTTTAAAAGAATAAAAATCAGGGCCGGCCCGGTGGCACACTCAGTAGAGTGCGGCGCTTGGGAGCGCAGCGGTGCTCCCGCCGAGGGTTCGGATCCCATATAGA
>NW_007733431.1:48327-51105 GCF_000696425.1 Galeopterus variegatus | reverse complement strand
AAGTTCCTAGCTCAAGAAACAAGAAAAAGAAGAGTAAAATAAACCCAAAGCAAGCAGAAAGAAGAGAGGCAGGTGTGGCTACAAAAGGACAACAGAAGAGGTCCTTGCAGAATGTTTTATTATGGAATGTTTTATTCCTGGATTATATAAATGTCGCTATCCTGCCTGTAATTTTATACTACAGTTTCATTTTAAAAATCACCATTAGGGAAACTGGGTAAAGGGTACCCAGGACCTCTCTACACTATTTATTACAACTGCATGTTAATACATATACAATCATCTCAAAATAAAATTTTAATTTTTTTAAGTTGGCCACAGATTTTCAAAGATACTTCATAGAAAAAGATATTCAAATAGCCAAAAAGCATTTTTTAAAAATGCTCGTCATCATTAGTCATTAGAGAAATGCATACCAAAACCACAGTGAGATACCACAACCCATCCACTTGAATGGCTAAAATTAAAAAGACTGACAATGTCAAGTGTTGACAAGGATGAAGAGCAACTGGAACTCTCATGCATTGCTGGTGGAAATAAATAATGCAGCCAACTTTGGAAAACAACTGGGTACTTTCTTATAAAGTTAAACATACATTTATCTTGTGATCTAGTAATTCAATGCCCAACTATTAAAAATAAATAAAAGCATACAAATAAATGTTCATAGCAGCTTCATTCATAATAGCCAAAAACTGGAAACACCCAAATAATTATGAACAGGTGAATGGAGAATACGTGAGCTAGCCATAGAATAGAATACTATCACTAAGCAAAAAAGATCTACACAACATGGATGAATCTCAAAAATATTATGCTGAGTGAGAGAAGCCAGATACAGAGTCCCTGCTGTGTAATTAAATGTATAGGAAACTCTAGAAAGATAAATTTAACCTGTAGTGACAGGAAGCAAGTCAGTGGAACTCACTGGGAAGCACAAGGGAACCGCTGGAGGTGATGAAAATGTTCTTTATCTCGATTGTGGTCACAGTCACAGCAGTGTATACGTTTGTTTCAACCCATCAAACTATACTCTTCAAATGTGTGTGTAATTGTATGTAAATTATACCTCAATAAAGGCAGTTTTCTCAAATGTCCAAAATAAAAGTCTTCACTTTATACCCTACAGTGGGCATTAACCAATGTACCTTTACAGAGACTTCTCTGAAAAGCCCAGATTTCATATAGCTCTTCCCTCCTCAGAAACCTTCAATGGCTCCCCAGTTCATACAGAGCAAAACCCCAATTTATCAATCACCCATTCAAGGCATTCAAAGGTCTGGCGCTCCGCATTCTCTCCATTCTAATCTCACTTTCCAACTCTGAGGCTGCTAAATTTACATTCCACCCCAGAAGAACACCATCTTGCCCTTTTCACAAAGCACACTGCAGTCCCCTCCAATCCCTCCCCTTGTCCTTGTGTCTCTATGTTTTCCTTACCTCTACCTGGTTATGGCTCACCTACAGCACAAACTCAGTTTTCACTTTCTTGGATGGAACTTTCCAGATTCCTTCAGAGGAGTTTCTCTCCCTCCCTTAACCGTTCTGCCAGTAGCATCTGCTATTCTCTAACTAAAGCTCTAACCTCCTTGGCCTTTCATCACAGGTATCTGTATCTGTGGTCGTTCCCATCGCTACATGAGGCCTGAGAAGCATAGTGAGGACCCCACAGTTCACAGCATAATGCTCAACTGAACTGAGTTTAATTTTGACTAGTTGAGTTTAAAGTGACTAGAAGACTAGGAGAGATTTAAGTAAACCAGAATAAGAAGAGGTCTAAGTAGGAGCTCAGGAAAGACATCAGAAATATAAACTCAAAGATCATCTTTCTATATGTGATAACAGAAGCCATGTTAAGGATACCATGGTCCCCATGATCAGGATCAACATGGTAGTCAGAGCTGACCATAACTCCTCCTTGGCCATCTCCCACACCTGCCATCAATCAACCATCCTCATGGGTTCTGCTCTTACAGTACGTGTTGGCTTAATCTGCTCTTCTTACTCCCACTGCAGACAAACAAGGCAAGTCCTTGGCACTTCAAGCCTAAACAACATCGGCTCCCAGATGTTCCACCTGCTAAAAACATCGTTCCAAGCTCACTCTCTCAGAACACCACCTCCCTACAGGAAACCCTTCCCAGGTACACATCATCAAAGAAATTCCCAGCCAGGCTGAACACCATAAACAATCTGGTACCAGACTATTTTCCAAACTAATCACCTATTATTTCAGTCAACAAATCCTCTGCATCAAAAGATTAATCCACTCAGCATGCCTGAAAACACTTTTCTGCACAGTACCACAACCAGACACTCTCTCCTCTACTCTTTGAGGCTACCCAAACCTTATTCATCCTTCAAAACCTATCAAAGTCCCACAAAGCTTCCCCAACCCACAGTGACCACTCCCCCTCTGAAGTACCCAGGCACTGTGGTTACCATTTGCTCAGCTGGCAGCTCTGTACCAATGCCATACAATCATTTTTTAACCCTTGCATTATTTCATTTTCTTTTATGGATGTCAATATTTCATGGGGATTTTAAGCAAAAAAGGAGATGGCATCATATAATTTCCCCCTTTGTGTTTCCTACAGTACAAAACAAAAATTTTTCATACATACTAACCATTCAATTATCATTGGTTGAATGACTGCAACACTGACTCGATCCTGACCACCCTCTAATAATATGAAAAATGACAGCAATCTGAGTTTTTCCATAGTTCAACTAGGAGTGAAAAAGAATACTGGTATAATGTTGATATGACCACACACA
>NW_007733431.1:46216-47673 GCF_000696425.1 Galeopterus variegatus | reverse complement strand
ACAATAGTGGCCTGCCCTTCTGAGGGTCCCTCAAATTTTAAAAATTAGGACAATTAGATCTTAAAGATGGATTTATATTCTTTGGTTAACATTTAATTTGTGGCATCAGGACAGGAAAGAGAACAAGTAAAAACTAATATATCTTTAAAAATATAAATGTATCCATTTACGGCCACCAGGACAGAATTATGCAACACATATTTCTATTCCACCTGTTTCAAAGGTATCTCAAACACTTTTACGCATTCCACAAGTATTTGAGCACTCTATACTGCACAGCATTGAATGAACACCATAGTCCATGTATGAAGATGTATCCGTAACCAGACTAAAGGCAGTCCTCAGAATACCTATGCAGAGGAAAGGTCAAGCTACCAAGACCAACCAGCGAGCCCCACAGTACCTAGTACCACTAATAGGTGCTCAACAAACATCTGAAGTTGCTCTGTAACCTCCCATCTCAGAAATGCCAAAATCCCTTGCCAAGAACAACAAAAGACTATTTAAAAGTACAATTGACACTCATAAACCAATAATCTGAACAAATCATCACCTAAAAAAACTTGGCAATATGCTTATTAAACTGGAAAATGAATAAGGCATGCTGTTGTCAGGAACAGGCTCTTCCCTGGCTGCTGCTGTCCTGCTAACTCAGGGAGGAAGCTGAGAAGTGAGTTTCATCACCAGTTCTGCAGCTGGAAAAAGATTCCAAGCATGGAATTCATTTTAACCAAATGTCACTACAACAAAACAATATGGTAACCCCCTGGAGTTAATTATAAAGGGAGATTTGCCCAATATCAATTAAGCAAATGAGAGTCTAAACTATCCTTGCTGCCTATATAACGAAATAGCTGGCAGCGGCTCTAGTATAGACATCCTTTAAATGGGGACTAAAACACAGGCTTCACCAGCAACAACGTTCTCACACTGATTTCTCATTCCACAACATGGTTCCCAAACTAGTAGTTTAAATTACCCTAGCAAGGAGAGTGAGAGAACAGGAGGGAGGAGGGGACATGGCAATCCACACCAGCAGTGCAACTCTGGGCAGGCCCATGGCCTCTCGCCAGCCCCCTGTCATCCGTAAAGTGAGAAGGTTGAACGTGGCCACCCGACTCCCACCCCACTGCCCTAGGATTCAGGGCAGCGCAGCTCCACAGGCAAAGGAACAACTCAGTTTCTACCACCAGCGACGTCCTTGCAAATAGCTATGTGCCTTCTAGTACTTTCCAGGGTTTTTTTTTTTAACACTGTCCTTGAGAGATAACAAAAGCTATTACTCCCCACACAGTCCTGTGAAACCAAGGCCTAGATACATGTGAGTTTCCTAAGGGTGTGAAAAAAAATGCACAATCGACTACAATCAAAAGCCAGGACTGCCATAGCCTCAGTCTAGCACTCCATAAAATTCTGTAAAATAAACAGTATTTCAAATCACCCCTTTAAATTTTTTT
>NW_007733431.1:41788-45679 GCF_000696425.1 Galeopterus variegatus | reverse complement strand
CCTTGCAAATAGCTATGTGCCTTCTAGTACTTTCCAGGGTTTTTTTTTTTAACACTGTCCTTGAGAGATAACAAAAGCTATTACTCCCCACACAGTCCTGTGAAACCAAGGCCTAGATACATGTGAGTTTCCTAAGGGTGTGAAAAAAAATGCACAATCGACTACAATCAAAAGCCAGGACTGCCATAGCCTCAGTCTAGCACTCCATAAAATTCTGTAAAATAAACAGTATTTCAAATCACCCCTTTAAATTTTTTTTACCAATTTATTACAACTTTCACCCCAAATCACTTATTATTAAACACCCAAAACAACTTTCATCTAAAAATCCTGCAGCTAAACAGATTCTGCTCCTTCTTAAAGACACTTTTAAATGAACAATTTTCAACACGCCCAATATATTATCTCTAAAAAATAATTAAAACATTGTCGATGAAATAAAAGAGTTACCCAAAAAAGAAGGGGAGATCTAAAAATAAAAGCACAGGACAGCCCACAATTCTTGGCTGTGGTGCCAGAGATGAATAAAACTGGAAATGTTTCTGCATCCCCATATGCCACAAGGCCTGGCCAAGGGTGAGCTATCCCAGAGCCTACTCATTTATTACAAATGGCAGACTGGTGGCCCCGGGGACATTGAGAATCCTGAGAGGCAAACGCAAAACCAGGAGGCAGCCTCAGAGAACCCAGCACTAGAGTTTCAGCATGCTTTCAATTCCTATGCAAATAGAGAACTGTTTGGTTTCATTTAGCAACCTAATGAACAACTGTTTAACAAGCAAAATATTTAAGCCACTTTCACCATTATACCCTCCAAAAAACTGATTTACGATTAAAGAGTCCAGATTAAAAGAACAATGTCTAATTAACTGAAAACTAAGCTGGAGAGGCACGTGGAGATATTCAAAAGAAGAAACAAAGAACACGCCCCTAGATTAGGAGATGAGTCTTAAGTGAAAAAAATCTACATGATCCTGCCGAAACCCCTTCCCCACCTACTCTCCTGAAAGGCACAACTCCACCTTGGGTAGCAGCAAATCTCACACCCAGGCTGTGACCCCCATGATAGCGACACAAATAAAATCACTTCAGTTGAGCTGAGATGAGTCTTTCTGATCATCTGAATTGGGATCTCCCACATCTGTAAATTTAAAGAGATTCTCAATTTTAAAAAAATTATATCTGCTCCTCTTCTGAAGTGAGGTACAGAATGGAAAAGCATTCTCACTTAACAAAAATGATGGAAACCAGACCTGCTAAAATCAGTGTTTGATGTGTGCAGTGCTGGCTGACGCACTGTCACCAAGCAGCAAGGCACACTCCAGTCTCAGATCCTGAGACAGTATCTAGTCTCCTTCAGTTCCTGCTCAGGTTTCTATTCTTTAAATGCCCGCCTTTTAATAATTCCAAAACCTTAAAGCCCACTCTGGTATCAGACTTTGAATTCCTTGTCTGATGAGTCAAAAGTATTGAAGAGCAATCTGGTGGTACTGAAAATAAACCTAGACCGACCCAATACTAACACTGAGAGAGGTACGCATTTACTTCGATATAGCTGACAAATCTCATGCTGAATGCCAAGCTACATGCAACAAATTAAAAATGCATTCATCTTGCTAAAGAAATTGGAAAGCAAATAATGAAAGTGCTTTTTACAAGTATTTGAGTCTATATAATATTCATTACCAGAGCCCTTGGCCATCTCCATGTGTAAAGTCTTAAAAATGCACATAGAAGTAAAACCTTGTCCATGGGCCCCAGGAGCTATGCCCAAGAATGTGCCGTATTTAGGAGCAAAAAGGTGGAACCCAGCCAGAGCCCATGAACAGCAGAATGGCTAAACAGTGGACAAGCCTCAGTGAAATACTACACAGCAGTGAAAAAGAACACAGGGAAATTAGGATGAAGCTAGGAAGAACCTAAAAACATAACAATATAGCAAGTCTCAGAAGAAGACATCACCATGAAAGCTGCAAAAACATGTAAAACTAAACAATATATAGTGGTTTGGTGATATGTGGTGGAACACAAAGACCTAAAAACATAACAATATAGCAAGTCTCAGAAGAAGACATCACCATGAAAGCTGCAAAAATACGTAAAACTAAACAATATATAGTGGTTTGGTGATATGTGGTGGAACACAAAGAAAACAAAGACCAACACAGGTGGAGGTAGGTGCGGGACCACAGAGGCTAATGATGACTGACTGCTAGATAGACCCAGTGTCCACCGGTGTTCTTCATACCAGATCTCAGATTTTATGTATACATTTCATCAATTCTATTTTTTAAAAAACCATGTGAAGTCAGGTGTGTGGCAGTGTTTTTCCATCACTACTATATAGAAACCAAATAAAGTTCAATCGAGCCAGTAAACAGGAATCGTAAAACTAAAAATTGTGAAAGAAAGAAAAAAACTATTTCCTATTATTTTACACACTACAAAAACCAGTTTAAATAAAGCGATGTATTTAATCCCTAAAACTTACAAAACGTGTTTGTCCTTATGACTAACTCGAATCTAGCTGGGGCACAGGCCCGTACACACAGGGAACGCATGCTCAGCAAATTTTCAAAACCGGTCATCCAAACTCTTGTGAAAGGGTTCTCTCTCCCCTTTAATCCTACTCTGGAAACGGTAATTTTCCCACCAGAATAAAGGCAGTTTTTTGGGGTTTTTTAGAATTTTTCAAATTTAAACTTCAAATTCAAAAAGAATTACACAAGCATTAACCCTTAATTGTGTGTGTGAAACAAAGCACCTGAAATTAACAAAGCCTTACAAATCAATCAATTATGAAAATCGCTTACTCTGTGAAGTTGCCAGAGCATGAAATAGGACTATTTAATCCACTAAGCACATTAGAGCCTAACAAACTGGACTGAGTAACAAGGTTACCTAGTTCTTCAAAACAGGAATTAATCAAAGGGGATCATTCACCAAAAGGGATTAAGCACAATCCAGGTAATAAGCAATTTCTAGTTGAGAAATTCAACAGCGCCTGTTTTATAAGTATCAAAATTCACCATGAGCGAACAGCGCGGCGTCGGATGCCTCGCAACGCGTCCGGCGCTACGGCCAGCCCAGCGCTGGCAAGAGACTGTGGCCGCCCCGGTACCCAGGGGTCGCTTCCTGCTCTTCACAACCAGGCAGCCGCCCTCCCACCTGCCACTGAAAACGGACTCAGAGCATCCTTCGAATGCGAGCTCACAGTCGGACCTGCGCCGCCCCACCCGCGCCGGGACGACCACTGCCGAGGTGACCGCACAACCAGCTCGGCGCTGGCCAGGTCGCCGCCGGGACCTCGGGATGGGCCGCGGCCCGGACCCTGCGCGGCCCCAGGACCCGGACCCAGATCCAGACCCCGGCCCCTGGATCCGGAACCCAGACCACGGCCCCTGGACTTCGGACCTAGATCCAGACACCGACCCCTGAACGTAGACCCGGACGAAGACTCGGACTCAGACCCCGGCTCCCGGCCCCGAACCCTGACTCAGACTCCAGCCCCTGGACCCGAACACAGACCCAAACCCAAACCCAGACCCCGGCCCCGGCCGCTGGACTCAAACCCAGATCCTGGTGCCTGGACTCAAACCCTGACCCCGGCCTCCACACCCGAATCCTGACTCGGACCCCGATCCCGGTCCCTGGACCCAAACCCGGACCCCGGACTCCGGACCCGAATCCTGACTCGGACCCCGATCCCAGCCCCTGGACTCATACCCAGACCCCGGTCCCTGGACCCAACCCCCAGCCGCCAGACCCTCACCCACACGCAGACCGAGCCCCCGCCCCCGCCCGGGCCCGGCCGGTGTACCTCGGCCATAGGCCTTGGCGCAGATCCACTGCAGGTTGGCGGCGATCTTGGCCCGCGCCGAGTCGTAGCGG
>NW_007733431.1:39568-41239 GCF_000696425.1 Galeopterus variegatus | reverse complement strand
TTCTGGGCGCAGAGAGGAGCGCAGCGGGGCGCGGGACGCGGGCGGAGCGGTCCCAGCGGAGCCCACGGCAGCCCTTTGTCTGGGCCGCGCCGCCTCCTGCCTGGGGACTGGCGCGTCCCGGCCTGCCGGCGGGCCGACTCCTCTCCTGGGACCGCGAAGCCCCCGCGCCCTGCGGAGCCCGGCCCCCTGGGGGTCCGGAAGGTGCAGCCATCCGCGCCCGCCGGCAGTTAGCGCGGGAAGGTGACAGCCCCGCGGGAGGAGCAGCCCCGGGATCCTTCCCTAGCGGCGCTTGGAGCCGGAGGGACTCCCCCAAGCCTCCAGAAGCGCGTTGTCCCTGCGAGCGCCCTAGGGGCACAGTCCAGGTTGAGGGGAGGTGGGGTTTCAGTCACCTGAGACCGATTGCAGCGCCCTCACCCCCGAGTGCGGCCCCTGCAGGTGCATGCCCCAGAAGGGGCTCTGGTCTCACCCTCATCAAGTCAGCCTCGAAGGACCTGCCCGGGGCTGGGAGAGGATTATAGTGGCACGCTTGTCCGAGGACCTCACGGTCAAGATAGGGGGTTACCGCCGGTCCACCAGCTCGAGATTCAAGGCCTAGGGGGAGCGAGAAGGGGCACAGAGTTTGCTGGGCAAGGGGTCCTGGGTGCTGCCACCCCGTCTGTACCCAGCAGAGCCATCTGAGTGGGGAAGGAGGCCACGCGTGCAGTGACGGGCACTCGGAGCACCCGGTCGAGGGAGGCCCAAGCATGATGGCACCATGAGGAGAACAAGAGGTGGAAGGGGCGGGCAGGCAGGGAACACCAGAGGACGGGCATCTGATCAGGACCCGAGGGAAGTGAGGGTCAGGTGAGAAGTCTGGGGGAGCAGTGTCCTGGGCAGGGGACACGGAAGGTGGACCCATGAGACGGGAGAGCCCAGTATGTAAGAAACACACCAGGGTCCAGAACCCAGGGCCAGGGGAGACTGGAAGGAAATGGCGGGAGGCAGAGGGGATGGTGGCAGATCTGCACAGTGGGAACTTTGACCTCTTTTCTGAGTGAGGGGGAGCCATCAGAGGACTTTGAGCAGAGGGAGGAAGGATGTGACGGACCCTTTCAAAGAATCGGTCTGGTTCCTGGACGAAGAGATGGTAGCAAGGGCCAGTAAGGAGGCTGGAGACATCCACTGACGGATGTGGGGTGTGAGAGAAAGGGAGACCCCAAGGGCTTCTGTGTATTCGCCTTGTATCCTGCAACCTTGCTGAACTCCCTGTATTAGTTCTAACAGGTTTTTAGTGGATCCCTTAGGACATTCCATGTGCAAGATCATGTCATCCGTGAATAGAGATAGTTTTCCCTCCTCCTTTCCAATCTGGATGCCTTTTCTTCTTGGCTGATTGCCCTGGCAAGAACCTCTAGTACAATGTTGAGTAGAGGCAGCAGGAGCAGACATCCTTGGCTAGATCCTGACCCCGAGAAGAAAGCATCCGGTCTGTCTTTCCCCACTGAGTGTGATGTTCACTGTGGGTTTTTCATAGATAACTTTTATCAGGTTGAGGAAGTTTCCCTCTATTCCTAGTTTGTTGAGTGTTTTTAATCATAAAAAGGTGTTGGATTTGGAGAAATGCTTTTTCTTTTTTTTTTTTTTTTTTGTCTTTTTGTCTCTTTTTTCGTGTCCGGCAACGGATTGCAACCC
>NW_007733431.1:34036-39196 GCF_000696425.1 Galeopterus variegatus | reverse complement strand
GTGAGCGGGAACCGGTCTGTATGTGGGATCCGAACCCTCGGCGGGAGCGCCACGGCACTCCGAAGCGGCGCATTGCAGCAGTGCGCCACCGGGCCGGCCCGGAGAAATGCTTTTTCTGCATCTATTGAGATGATCATGTGGGGTTTTTTCCCTTGTTCTATTAAGTTGGTGTGTTACATTTATTTTTTTCATATTGAACCATCCTTGCATTCTTGGGATAAATTTCACTTGGTCATGGTGTATAATTCTTTTTATAAGTTTCTGGATTCAGTTTACTACTATTTTGTTGAGGATTTTTGTGTCCATAGTCATAATAGATATTGGCCTGTGGCTCTCTTGTGATGTCTTTGTGTGGTTTGGGTGTCAGGCCTCATGAAATGAGCTGGAAGTATTCCTTCCTCTTCCATTTGTTTTTTGTTTGTTTGGTTGGTTTTTTTGGGGGGGCGGGGGAGTTTGAAGAGTTGGTGTTAATTCTCTAAATGTTTGGTAGGATTTAATGTTAAAGCCATCTGAGTCTGGACTTTATGGGTAGTTTTTTGATTACTAATTCAATCTCTCTTCCTGTTAGAGATCTATTCAGATTGTCTATTTCTTCTTGAGTGAGTTTCAGTGGTTTGTGTCTTTCCAGGAATTCGTCCGTTTTATCGAAGTTCGAGGTTTTTTGGCCTAAGCAATTCTAAGGACTGAGTTATCCTTAACCAAATTAGGAAAGGCCAGGGCAGGGCAGTGGGGCTCAGGGGAAGATTAGTAGTTTGGGGGTGACTTTGGACATGTTAAATTTGAGATGCCTGCTGGGCCCCCAGATGGAAACGCTGGGTGGGCAGTTGGATAGCCACCTCACAGAGGTGGCCCAGGTGGGTGATATGAAGCTGGGCATTGTTGCTGCAGACAGAGCATTTACATCTGTGAAGCACAAGAGTCACTCAGGGAGCCATTGCTAAGGCAGAGGGGATGCCCAAGCATGAACTAGAAGTCACAAATGGGGAGGAGCCAGCCTGAAAGGTGAGAGGGTGTCAGGACCCTCACAGACCCTTTAAACCTGTTGTGCAGGTCAGGTCACAGACCCCCGATATGCAGGTCATGAGCTGGGTAATTGGAGAGAGATCCTGGAAGCCATTGGCAAGGTTGATATGCTCCATTTAGATGCAAGCTCAGCCCCCAGCCTCCTCAGCAGCAGCCTGGTGGCCTGCTGGGGAGGGGGGGAGTCCTGGGGGCACTGTGGATCAGAGCCGTTCCTCCTTTATACTTAAGTTAGCCAACCCAGGGATATCTGAGTATGAGTCAGATAACCAAGGAACATCTGGGTGCACGTGCACAATTACATCAGACAATAGCCAAGAAATAACTGGGCACACGTGCGCAGTTAACGTGTTTACGGTAAACAGGTTAGGTAATGCTCAGCAAGACTCCAAACAGCTGAGGGAGCCTGAGCATTTGTCCGTTTTCCTTACAGAGGGCCTGGAGAGGGAGTTTCCAGTTTGTGATCTGCTGAGGGTGGAGGGAGATGGTACAGGAGCTGGCAGATGGATTTAGTGATGGAGTATCCCTTGCAAGCAGGTTTTGTGGGATGCAGGGACAGAGGAGGACAAGAGTTCTGTTGATGAGTATTTGCATTCCTTCCAGGAGTTTTGCTGTAAAGGAAAGCAGAGAAATGGAGCTATAGATGAGGGGAAGCATGGGGTGCAGAGAGGTGTTTTGTTTTTAATGGGAGGAACTGCAGCACATCAATGCCCATTGGAATGATGCGGTAAAGGGAAAATCTGGTGGTGCCAAAGAGGGAAGGGAGTCGCTGGAGCCCAGCAGGGAGACCCTTTGTTAGGAAGATGGTCAGGGCCCTGCAGATGTTCAGAATCTAGCCAAGCATTTGATGTAAATAGGCACGTGCACTCAGGTGTTCCTTAGTTATTGTCTAGTGTAATTGCGCATGTGCACCCAGGTGTCCTGGGTTATGACTTAAACATAAAGAATGAGTGGCTCTGGCCCATGGTGCCTCCCTCCCCTCCGGGATGCCCCTGGGGGGTGAGGGGGGGGGGCCATAGTGAGGCCGCTACTGCTGCTAGTGCCCCTGGGACCCTCCACAAGGCTACCACCGGACCTGTAAGCTGCTGCTGTTGAGGAAGCTGAGGACTGAGCTCGTGTCGTCTGCCAACAACTCCCCGAATCTTTCCCAATTACCTAGCATGGATCTGCTTGTGAAGGGTCTGGGGACCTAGTCTGTACAATGGGTTTGAAGGGTCTGTGCTCTAGCTCTGACAATGTAAATGGAAACTTAGTATAACTAAAATAATAACTGGTGCCTCACTCCCCTCCGGGATGCCCCTGGGGGGGGGGGGGGGGGGGCCATAGTGAGGCCGCTACTGCTGCTAGTGCCCCTGGGACCCTCCACAAGGCTACCACCGGACCTGTAAGCTGCTGCTGTTGAGGAAGCTGAGGACTGAGCTCGTGTCGTCTGCCAACAACTCCCCGAATCTTTCCCAATTACCTAGCATGGATCTGCTTGTGAAGGGTCTGGGGACCTAGTCTGTACAATGGGTTTGAAGGGTCTGTGCTCTAGCTCTGACAATGTAAATGGAAACTTAGTATAACTAAAATAATAACTAAAATAACAAACATTTTGGCTTTAGTTATGATTTCCCTTACTTTATACCCTTTCTCCTCCCAAGTGGCTAGAGAGGGGGGAGTGGGGGGTAGGGACAAGGAGGGGTGGGAGCCTGGCCAGTTCTCCACCAATGGCCCCAGGACCGGCTTAAGGGCTGGTGGAGGTACTGCAGGTTGGAGGGCCTAGCAGAGGGCCAGGGATGGTTGCCCAGGCTGCAAAAATGGACTAAGACGCCAGGCAGCATCCCTGGGGCACCCCATAAATGGACAAGAACATGGGAGAAATGGCGTAGATAGAGTCACTGGGTTTGGTAAGGGCAAAGCAGTCGAGGGTGTGTGCACAGGTTAATGGGGACACTGGACCACATGGCGGGGGTGGGGATCAGAGGCCGCACAGGCTTAGAGAACAAACTGCAAAGACAGGAAGAGGTCTCTCAGTAGTAAAAGCGTCATTATTGGGGCTGTTGGGATTCTTTTCCCTCCTTGCTGATTTAAACCTAGTTCTGACTCAGGAAGATTAATACTTCTCCAGGTACTGGTTTTGGTTTGTTTTTATTTTTAGAGATAATTCCTTTAAGAAAGCACTAGCTCCGGCCTCTTTGGGAGGCAATGGCTTCAACCCAGAGTTCTAGGCAGGCTCTCCCCTGATTGCCCAAAAGTGAACTTAGTGTTAAAATACGTGATAGGTTTCAGTCAGCTGCAGCAGATGGGCAGTTCATCAAAGGGTCCTTTAAGGAGCTGCTTCCCCTCTGGCCATCACTTGGGGCTCTGGAGGGAGAGGAAGGAGGGGCTGGGGGAAGATCTGTGTGCTTTGCTTTTCTAAGTGCTCAGTCCTCAGTCTGACAGAATCAAGGCCATCGACCAAGCAGCAGGGTGGTGTCCCCCATGCCCCCTCTAACCCACCAGCTCAGCGCGTGAGGGAGCAGTCACTGAGCTGAATCCCTCAAACGTCCACCAGGGGGAGGGTTACAGACACACTCTGACACTGGGTGAACCTGACCCAAGTTTGAACCTCCCAAATTCTGGCTCCAGGCTCTTTCCTCCACCGTGTCAGGTTATAGCAATAGCTACACCAATTGTCTGGTTGGGGTTATTGTCGGACCCCTGCTAACAAAGCCAAGTGTAAAGCTAGGCGACTCAACTAAAGCCACAATGTTTCACTAAGTTTTCCATTTGTATTGTTGGAGCTAGGGGTTAGGACCCACAGACCCTTCAAACCCATTGTATAGGCTGGGTCCCCAGACCCCCCACACGCAGGTCCATGGTAGATAATTGGGAAAAGACTTCAGGAGCCGTTGGCAGACGACATGAGCTCAGTCCTCAGCTTCTTCAGCAGCTTACAGATCCAGCAGCAGCAGTGGTGGCAGCCTCCCCTGGCCCCTGCAGGGGCATCCTGGGGGTGGGGGGCCCCATGGATCAGAGCCACTCCTCCTTTCCACTTAAGTCCATAACCCAGGACACCTGGGTGCACATGCACAATTATATTGGACAAAAACCAAGGAACACCTGGGCGCATGTGAATATTTACATCAAATGCTCGGCAAGATTCTGAACATCTGAGGGGCTCTGACCGTTTTCCTTCACTTTCCCTACATACCTCCTCAGAAGGCCTGTCAATGAGACTTAAATGTTTTTCCAACCCCTTCAGAAACAAAAAGCACCCTCTGCAGGGGTCATATCGCTTTCCAGGACTTTGCTGGTTTTTTCTTATTTATACAAATTCTCAGTGCCCACTTGACCCACAACCCTTGTGCATGCTTAGAGGAATTTGAGCCCGATAGGATAGAGGAGATTATGAAACAGAACCGCAGCCCAATGCCACAACAGCATAAATGCGATTGTCCGAAACCGCAGGTATGGGCAGTAATCGGTTATGCTGAGCTTCTGAAAACTCAGTCCACAGAAGAGGCAGTGTTAGCCCTCTCGTTAATTTGGTGGCTGTCTTTTGTTTATGGAGATAAAAAGTGACATCTTTGTATATTTAGTTTTGCTTCCATAAAAACCAAAATATATTTTGGTTTTCCTATCATGTAAACATGCAAGTCTCACTGAAATTAAGCACTTCGTGAAATGGGAAGTATCTCTAATAGCCTCTTATGTACCTCACATTCATCACCACCAGGCAATCTGTCCTACCATGATCACACGGAGCTGTGCCCAAAGGCGTGACATGGCCAGCCGTGCCCAGATAAGGCCAGACGTTGGAGCCGTTTGCCCCAGCTGAAAATGCCCTCACACCATGAGGGAGGCCAGCTGGGATGGTCATTCCTAGCAAGCACAGCAAAAGGGTCTTTACTGATGACGTTTTTTGGTGGGCTGATAGTGTTGGGGCAACGTGCGGTGTGTTTTACCCAAAGAATCCTTATCTAAAGGACACAAAGGGATTGAACAATGTCTGGGTTTGCCCTAGGGTGGTGGGGAAGGGCAGGACAACAGGACTGGCCTGAGCTGACAGCTGGCAAGTGGGGACCTGGATGGGGGCTGTGGGGCTCATGACACCCCTCTCCACTTTTGTATATGTTTGAGTTATTCTTTAATAAAAAGAATTAGAAGAGGGAAAAA
>NW_007733431.1:30903-33093 GCF_000696425.1 Galeopterus variegatus | reverse complement strand
CAGCTCCTGGCATCTTCCCCAATTACCTAGCATGGACCTGCGTGTGAGGGGTCTGGGGACCCAGTCTATACAGGGGTTTGGAGGGTCTGAGCCCTAGCTCTGACAGTATAAATGTAAACTTAGTATAACTATAATAATATCTAAAATAATGAAACATTTTGGCTTTAGTTATTTATGATTTGCCTTACTTTACAATTGGCACAGTCATGGCAGGATTATGGGCAGGTGAAAGAGCCTAGCAATCCGAGTAGTCATTGTGGGGTGACAAGCAGGTAAATAAGCAGGAAACCCCTCGGGAGGGGGAGGAGATGTGGCCGCCCTTGAGAATGTGGTGCCCGGTGGCCGCTTTCCTGTTGACTGGGGTCTGGCTGTTGCTCGCTGCACTGTGAGCCGACATGGACCAGAAACCCCACAAAGCAGCACAGTTTTGAGACCTGCAGCAGAAAGCAGACAGATGGGAAGTGCAGATGCATGCCCTGGAGGCTGAACTACAGCGACAGGTCATCCTTGCTTCCAACACTGAAGACGTATGACAAACCCGGTGGTGAGCTGGGGAGGGCTGTGCCTCTCCTGGAATGACCTGCTCATCAAAGTGAAGCACGAGCAGCCTGTGGGACCGGGCTGACCGGTGGGCAGCCAACAGGTGATCCAGTTCACTGCCTGTGTTCCATATACCCAGGTTGAATAGGTGGGCTTGGGGGAACAAAGCAGAAACAGGGAGAGCCCCTGGTTACTGCAGCTATGGGACCTAGGGGTGGATGCTGTAACATGCTCTGGGAGACAGTGTAGTAAACGAATGTCGCGTTTGTCCAAAGGCAAATGGCTGAGGGTGCCACTTAATCCCAAGTAGGCTCGAAGGGTGCCACTTAAACCCAATGGCTGGCCAGGTGCCATAAAACCCGAAAAAAGAGTGCCACATGCAGATGGGCAGATGACCTGAGGATGGGCGCCCCTGCAGAATTTCAAGTCTCCATTACTACGTGCCTATCTCTGAGGCAGCAGCTGCAGAATGGCCATGAATGTGCCCAGGGGCACAGCAACCACTCCTTGATGGTCTGGGAGAATGCAGTTGTTTGAACTATGGGCAAACGCTGCAAAAAACTGCCTGAGACAGAGTGAATAGAAAAGCCTGGGAACTCGGGCAGAGACCTGCTGCAGGGGTGCAGCCACTGCAGAGGTCATCTATGGAGCAATGTGGAGCAGAAAAAGTGGGGTCGGAGCCCCCACAGAGAACCACCACTGAGAAAATGTCTAGTGGGGCCGGGATGGCGGGACTGCCACGAGGAGCCTAGAATCGTGGGGCTGCTGGCAATGTACAACGACGGCCTGGAAAAGCCGTAGGCACCAGGGCAGCTCAATGGGCTGCACCTGGCAGAGCTGTAGGAGCAAGGTTGCCCAATGCTTTGGGGATCCAGGTGCCCCAGTGTGCTTAATGTTTACCTTGTTTGCTTACGGATATGAAGACTGTTTTTCTTTCTTGTCTATTCCTACCCTTTTGGAACAGGAATGTGTACCTAATGTCTGTGCCACTGTATTTTGGAAGTAGATAAATTAGTTTTTGATTTTTGCAGGTACACAGCTGAAAGGAGTTTTGCCTTTAGTCTCAGATGAGACTTTGGACTTTTGAGTTGGTGCTAGAACGAGCTAAAGACTTTTGGGACTGGGATGGAATAGGATATGTGAGTGCAAGGCCAGTTATCCTAACTAAGGGAATATCGTGGAAGATTCTGAACTTGTAGATTGTACAGTGAGGGACCCTGAAGGGGTGGATTGTTGGGAAACTATAGGAAAAATGGTCAGGGCCCCTCAGCTGTTCGGAATCTTGCTGAGCATCTGATGTAAACAGGCACGTGTGCTCAGGTGTTCCTTGGTTATCATCTAGTGTAATTGAGCATGTGCACCCAGGTGTCCTGGGTTATAGTCTTAAGTATGAGTGGGTCTGATCCATGGCACCCCCTACCCCCAGGATGCCCCCGGGGGTGGGCATGGGGAGGCCATTGCTGCTAGTGCCCCTGGGACCCTCTGCAAGGCCACTGCCGGACCTGTGGGCTGCCGGACCTGTAAACTGCTGCCGCTGAGGAAGCTGAGGACTGAGCTCATGTCACCTGCCAACAGCTCCTGGAATCTTCCCCAATTACCTAGCATGGACCTGCGTGTGAGGGGTCTGGGGACCCAGTCTGTACAGTGGGT
>NW_007733431.1:29028-29930 GCF_000696425.1 Galeopterus variegatus | reverse complement strand
AAATGTAAACTTAGTATAACTATAATAATAACTAAAATAACGAAACATTTTGGCTTTAGTTATGATTTGCCTTACTTTGCAATTGGCATTGTTGGCAGGATTACTTTACAGGAGCACGGGCAGTGAGGGAGATGGGCCTACCAGGAGAACACTGGGACACAGCAAGGACAGCCAATCCGCCCCCCAGTCAGTGCAGGACCACTCAGAGAAGACTGGTTGGGAACGCAGAATTGCATGGGGTGCAGTTCAATGAAAAAACTCATGTCCAGGTCAGAGTTTCTATGCAACACACGTGCACTGAGTATCTGGAGAGCCGGAAGTACCTGTAAGGTCAACCATTAAACCCTGAGCTGCACAAAAAGCCTTCCCTAGNGTTGGGAAACTATAGGAAAAATGGTCAGGGCCCCTCAGCTGTTCGGAATCTTGCTGAGCATTTGATGTAAACAGGCACGTGTGCTCAGGTGTTCCTTGGTTATCATCTAGTGTAATTGTGCATGTGCACCCAGGTGTCCTGGGTTATAGACTTTAGTATGAGTGGGTCTGATCCATGGCACCCCCTACCCCCAGGATGCCCCCGGGGGTGGGCATGGGGAGGCCATTGCTGCTGCTGCTAGTGCCCCTGAGACCCTCTGCAAGGCCACTGCCGGACCTGTGGGCTGCCGGCCCTGTAAACTGCTGCCACTGAGGAAGCTGAGGACTGAGCTCATGTCATCTGCCAACAGCTCCTGAAATCTTTCCCAATTACCTAGCATGGACCTGCGTGTGAGGGGTCTGGGGACCCAGTCTGTACAGTGGGTTTGAAGGGTCTGAGCCCTAGCCCTGACAATATAAATGGAAACTTAGTATAACTAAAATAATAACTAAAATAACGAAACATTTTGGCTTTAGTTATGATTTGCCTT
>NW_007733431.1:27020-28028 GCF_000696425.1 Galeopterus variegatus | reverse complement strand
CGGTGGGAGCGTCGCTGCGCTCCCAGCGCTGCACTCTCCCGAGTGTGCCACGGGCTCGGCCCTCCCCCATTTTAGAAGTAAGCAAAGGACAAAAACTTAGTTCTGGCCCAGGCACACCATGAATGCCTTGGGGTCCACCAGGGGACATGAGGCATGGAGCCAGGGGCAGGACCCCCACCCACAACCACTCACACCACCAGCATCTCGGGGCCCCACCCAGGAACCTGAGGATTGGAGCCAAGGACCAGACCCGACTCCCACATACAGGCACACCAGCAATGCCTAGAGGCCTGTCCAGGGACCCGGGGCTAGCAGCCAGGGACCAGACCCCACTTCTCACAACCAGGCACACCACACCAGCCCATCAGGGCCCACCCAGGGACCCAAGGCATGGAGAAGGACCAGAACCCCCTCCTACAACCAGGCACACAGCGCCAGCACTTCAGGGCCCACTTGGGGGCCCGAGGCATGGAGAATGGGACCAGACCCCCCTCTCACAACTAGGCACACCATGCCAGTGCCTCAGGGCCCACCAGGGGACCCGGGACATGGATAAGGGGACCAGACCCACCCTCCCACAACAAGGCATGCCAGGACAGCACATCAGGGCCTGCCCAGGGGCCTGAGGCATGCAGAAGGGGACCAAACCTCCATCCCACAACCAGGCACAACTCGCCAGCACCTCGGGTCCCAACTGGGGACCCAGGCAATGTAGAAAGGGACGACCATGTCCCCACAACAAGGCAACCCACACCAGCATTTCGGGCCTGCCCTGGGACCTGCCTGGGGACCCGGGGCATGGAGAAGAGGACCAAACCTGCCTCCCACAACCAGGCACACCACGGCAGTGCCTCAGGGCCTTCCCAAGGACCCAGGGCATGGAGAAGGGGACCAGACCACCCCTCCCACAACCAGGCAAACTGTGCCAGCACCTCGGGACCCACTCGGGACCTGGGGCATGGAACTGGGGATCAGACACTCTCCACAACCAGGCACACTGCCAGCACC
>NW_007733431.1:24633-25618 GCF_000696425.1 Galeopterus variegatus | reverse complement strand
AGGGGGAGAGGATGGGGGAGGGGGGAGGATTGGACAAGGGACATAAAGAATAATTACGATTTGTAGCAATATATATGCTAGTAATATTGATTTGATTAACACATTTCAATGTTGAAACCCAAAAGTATGTATAATCAATTTTGATTCAATAAAAATAAAATAAAATAATAAATAAAAGAGGGAAATTCTGACACATGCTATGGTGTGGTTGAACTTGAGGATGTGATGTTCAGTGAAATAAGCCAGACTCAAAAGGGCAAATAAAGACGGATTCTGTATGATTGCACATCCGTGAGGCCCCTAGAGAGGCCAATCTCATAGAGACAGAGAGTAGAATGTGGATGTCTGGGACTGGGGGAAGGACTGGGGAGCTGGTGTTTCATGGGCACAGAGGTTCAGTTGGGGAAGATGAAAAGTTCTGGAGATGGACAGTGGGAAAGCACATAATGCTACTGAACTGTGCACTTAAAAAAGGCTAAAATGTTAAAGTTTATATTATGTGTATTTTACCACAATTTTTTAAATGCTGAACTTAAAATTCCAGAAAGAACTAAGTTCTTTTGGTTTTGAGTTGCACAAGTAGGTTTGAAAATTTGATTCTTTAATAAACTGATATTCATTTAAATCTCAGGTTCACTCATGTGAACCTCTGACTAGCCTTTTCTGCACTCAAAAGCCCATCCCGAGATCACCCAGAATCTCAGGTAACTCCACCTGGAAGGGATATCATGTGGTGTAGACATGCTACTACCAGGGGGGCAACACAAAGCCACAGAGCCCAGAGTTTGTGCAGTCCCGGAGTGAACGCGGCCTCTGACTCCAACATGGCCCAGTGACTGCGATGGCTTGTTCGCTTCCTCTTGCTGTGATTTACTAGATTCTGTCAGCACAGGACATTGTGTGGACCCTGTCATGAGAAGAGCCTTCTTGGGCCGGCCCGGTGGCGCACTGCTACAGTGCACCGCTTGGGAGCGCGGCGGCGCTC
>NW_007733431.1:21412-23780 GCF_000696425.1 Galeopterus variegatus | reverse complement strand
GGGTTGCGATCCATTGCCGGACACGAAAAAAGACAAAAAGGAAAAAAAAAAAAAAGAAGAGCCTTCTTTTGTGATATCTGAGTTGCCATTACTACGCCATTACTGGTACCACAGGAGTAACCTCTACACATGGTTGATTGCTCTTAAGTGTCTGTGGACTTCTCAAATGTAGAAGGAATATTTCATTATAAAAGAAAAAAATTTTTTTGCTAAGGCAAAACAGGATAACCTCTTTGTTTTCTTTTTTTTTAATGTTGAGACTAGGTCAAAATATTGTGGGATGTAGCGATTGTAGTATGAAGGCATTGAAGAATATTCTACAAGCATAATTATAGTGACTGCTCAGGCATGGCTCCAATAACTCCAGGCTTGTCACAGAAAGGGCCCCAGAGGCCCAACCTGAAGATCCCAGGGTGTAATGACCCTCCGAGTGTTCAGACAGAAAAGCCTTGACTGATTGTCAATCAATTGATTGAACAAATCCTCATAGGTCATCTACAGATGGCAACCACTCAGTTAACCCTTGAAGGTCACAGGGGTGCCTGCGGGGTGAAGACACATGACTCATCCTTTCAGGGAAGAGGTGCGTGGACACATTCCTTCAGTGGCTCCCACCTGCCCATGGAGAGCCAAGAGAAGTGCTCCTGCCATTAACCCCACTGGCCCTCTGACAGTTCCTAGGCACATCCTGTGGGCCCCAAGCAACAGGATATGTCCCCTGAGCTCCTTGCTAGTGAAACGATGCAATGGGCAGAACAAGGACCCCAAAGGAGTCCCTGTCCTAATTCGCAAAACCTGTGAGTGTGTGACCTTGCATGGTAAAAAAGGGACTTCACAGATGTGATTAAGCGAAGGATTTTGAGATGGGGAGATTACCCAGGATTATCCATGTAGGCCCCATGGAATCACAAGGGTCCTTATAAGAAGGAGGCAGTTTAGAGCAGACTGTTACACCAAGGTCAAGAGTTTGGATCCCCATGCCGGCCAGCCACCAAAAAACAAAAACGAAAAAAAAAAAGAGGAAGGCTGGAGGGTCATAGGTAGATAGAAGATGTGAGGACAGAAGCAGATCAGAGAGGAGAGAAGCTGCTGCTTTGTTGCTTTGAAAATAGAGGAGGAGAGACTTCTGGTCAAGATGGCGGAATAGATGGTCCCCAGCATCACTGTCTCCCACAAATCAACCGATCTACAACTATAAAAACATAACATCAAGTGCGTATGGAACAGGGAGACGTCCAGTGGGGGAGGCAGAAGCTTTGCAGAGACCACATGTCCTGTAGGGCCACCGTCGTGTGATCTAGCAGATAGGCTTCGCCACCACCCGGCTCCATTCCCATCCCGGCCCAGTGTGCATGGAGCAGGGTGACATCCGGCAGGGGAGGTGGGAGCTCCGCGGGGAACACACCGCTGCTGTGCAATCCAGCAGCCTGGCCCAGTGCGTACGGAGCAGAGAGATGTCCAGCAGGGGAGGCAGAAGCTCCGTAGAGACCACACACCCTGTGGGGGGGCCGCCACCGTGCCATCCAGCAGGTAGGCTTCAACACCACCACCCGGCTTCATTCCCAGCCCAGCCCAGGTGCATGGAGCAGGGAGACGTCCAACAGGGGAGGCTGAAGCTCCATAGAGACTACACGTCCTGTGGGGCTGCCGTCGTGCAATCCAGCAGGTAGGCTTCGCTGCCACCTGGCTCCATCCCAAGCCCGGCCCAGCGCGCATGGAGCAGGGAGACATCCAGCAGAAGGGGAAGCTCCACAGAGACCACACGCTCTGTGGTGCCTCTGCGCTTCCCAGCAGCCCAGCCCAGTGCACGCATAACAGGGAGACGTCCAGCAGGGGAGGTGGAAGCTCAGCAGAGACCACACACCCTGTGGTACCACCCCATGACCCAGCAGCCTGGCCGAGTCCAAGCTGACCAGAGAGGTGGCTTCCTGGAGAGGCCCAAGACCCAAGGCAACCACACACGCAAGGCACTAGTGGCCAACTGAGCAGTCACTGAGGTAGCCATACCAAATTGGCAACCCCAGCAACATCTTAGTCAGACAATTGTGTCAAACCTGTGGACTGTTGAAACCCCCTGCCACAATGAATAAACATCAAAGAAAAGATAACAGAAATACAAAAAATCAAGAAAGTACACCACCAAAGGGTAATAACTCTCAAGCTCTAGATCCTATAGAACAAGAAGCCCTTGAAATGTCTGAAAAGGAATTTCGAGTGATAATTCTAAGGAAACCGAATGACATACAAGCAAACTCAGCTAGACATCGTGATGAAACATGGAAAAGTATACAGGATCTGAAAGAAAAGATGTACAAGGAAATCAATGCCCTGAAAAAAAATGTAGCAGAGCTTGCCAAACTGAAGAATT